>NC_133398.1:57826167-58129197 GCF_047511655.1 Castor canadensis
TCTATCAGACCTTTAAAGAAGAACTGATACCAACCCTCCTTAAACTGTTCCATGAAATAGAAAGGAAAAGAAAACTGCCAAACACATTTTATGAAGCCAGTATTACACTTATCCCAAAACCAGGCAAAGACACCTCCAAAAAGGAGAACTATAGGCCAATCTCCTTAATGAACATTGATGCAAAAATCCTCAACAAAATAATGGCAAATCGAATTCAGCAACACATCAAAAAGATCATTCACCACGACCAGGTAGGCTTCATCCCAGGGATGCAGGGGTGGTTCAACATACGAAAATCAATAAACGTAATAAACCACATTAACAGAAGCAAAGACAAAAAACACTTGATCATCTCAATAGATGCAGAAAAAGCCTTTGATAAGATCCAACATCATTTCATGATAAAAGCTCTAAGAAAACTAGGAATAGAAGGAAAGTTCCTCAACATTATAAAAGCTATATATGACAAACCTACAGCCAGCATTATACTTAACGGAGAAAAATTAAAACCGTTCCCTCTAAAATCAGGAACCAGACAAGGATGCCCACTATCTCCACTCCTATTCAACATAGTACTGGAATTCCTAGCCAGAGCAATTAGGTAAGAAGAAGGAATAAAAGGAATACAAATAGGTAAAGAAACTGTCAAAATATCCCTATTTGCAGACGACATGATCCTATACCTTAAAGACCCAAAAAACTCTACTCAGAAGCTTCTAGACATCATCAATAGCTATAGCAAGGTAGCAGGATATAAAATCAACATAGAAAAATCATTAGCATTTCTATACACTAACAATAAGCAAATGGAAAAAGAATGTATGAAAACAATTCCATTTACAATAGCCTCAAACAAAATCAAATACCTAGGTGTAAACCTAACAAAAGATGTGAAAGACCTCTACAAGGAAAACTATACACTTCTGAAGAAAGAGATTGAGGAAGACTATAGAAAGTGGAGAGATCTCCCATGCTCATGGATTGGTAGAATCAACATAGTAAAAATGTCGATACTCCCCAAAGTAATCTACATGTTTAATGCAATTCCCATCAAAATTCCAATGACATTCATTAAAGAGATTGAAAAATCTGTGAAATTTATATGGAAACACAAGAGGCCACGAATAGCCAAGGCAATACTCAGTCAAAAGAACAATGCAGGAGGTATCACAATACCTGACTTCAAACTATATTACAAAGCAATAATAATAAAAACAGCATGGTACTGGCACAAAAACAGACATGAAGACCAGTGGAACAGAATAGAGGATCCAGATATGAAGCCACACAACTATGAGCAACTTATCTTTGACAAAGGAGCTAAAAATATACGATGGAGAAATAGCAGCCTCTTCAACAAAAACTGCTAGGAAAACTGGTTAGCAGTCTGCAAAAAACTGAAACTAGATCCATGTATATCACCCTATACCAAGATTAACTCAAAATGGATCAAGGATCTTAATATCAGACCCCAAACTCTTAAGTTGATACAAGAAAGAGTAGGAAATACTCTGGAGTTAGTAGGTATAGGTAAGAACTTTCTCAATGAAACCCCAGCAGCACAGCAACTAAGAGATAGCATAGATAAATGGGACCTCATAAAACTAAAAAGCTTCTGTTCATCAAAAGAAATGGTCTCTAAACTGAAGAGAACACACACAGAGTGGGAGAAAATATTTGCCAGTTATACATCAGACAAAGGACTGATAACCAGAATATACATGGAACTTAAAAAACTAAATTCTCCCAAAACTAATGAACCAATAAAGAAATGGGCATGTGAACTAAACAGAACTTTCTCAAAAGAAGAAATTCAAATGGCCAGAAAACACATGAAAAAATGCTCACCATCTCTAGCAATAAAGGAAATGCAAATTAAAACCACACTAAGATTCCACCTCACCCCTGTTAGAATAGCCATCATCAGCAACACCACCAACAACAGGTGTTGGCGAGGATGCGGGGAAAAAGGAACCCTCTTACACTGTTGGTGGGAATGTAGACTGGTACAACCACTCTGGAAAAAAATTTGGAGGCTACTTAAAAAGCTGGACATCGATCTACCATTTGATCCAGCAATACCACTCTTGGGGATATACCCAAAAGATGAAATCTAAGTGCTGTTTTGATTTGCATCTCTTTTATAACCAGGGGATTTGAACACTTCTTTATTATTTACTGGCCATTTGTACCTCTTCCTTTGAGAATTCCTTGTTTAATTCATGTACCTATTCTATTTTAAAAACTCTCTACAGGTTATTTTGATGCACAGCCTGAATTAAATATTCTTGGCTAACAGCTAGCCTAGAGGGTGGAAGGTGCAGAGAATGGGGAAAGAAAATGAGCTGGATGAGAAAGAAGACTGATAAGGGCAAGAGGGACAAGCCACATGTGGCATAGGGTCTGCCTAAGAGATTGGACTTGAAAAGTAGGCAGTCACCAAATGGATTAGGCAGGAAAGTGGGATTTTTTTGACTCCCAGAATGGGTGATAATTTGTGGCAAGTTGGCAGAATGTTGCAAAAGCCTAGGCAAGAGATGATCAAAGTGAAAAATGGAGAAGCCATATTTGGCTCATAGGAAGAAATGTAACATCTCCAGGGACAGAACAGTGGGAAACTGAAGAGGACAGAAGCTATTTGACAAGCTTGAGTGAGAGAAAGAGAGAGAGAGAGAGAGAGAGAGAGAGAGAGAGAGAGAGAGAACTGAATTCTCTGTTCCTGTGTCCTTTCATTTTATCTTTAGCTTCCTCTCCTCTCACCATTTTCCTCATTAACTCAGCCTCATTATGCAGAGTAACTGTCCTGACCTTAATTCTGCAAGATCTGTCGCTCTGATGACTGTCTCCAACAGATGTTGATAGACACACTTCTGTAGGGAAGTTCATCTATTGGTCCACTTCATCCTTTCATACCAGACCAGTCCCAGAAAACCTATGGCTTGACCTTGGATCAGAAGTCGTCCCCCAGTACATTTACCTCTAGCTGATTGGGGGAGAGTCAGTCACATGGTGCAGAGTACAGGTGCTTTGTCAGAAGGGATGATGAGAGGGCAGGCATTATAATTGTGTTTGTCAAAGATAGACAGTATAACCTGGGCTTTGTGGCTCATACCTGTAATCCCAGCCACTCAGGAGGTAGAGATAGGAGGACCATGGTTTGAGGCCATCCTAGGCAGAAAAAGTTAGTGAGATTCTATCTCAAAATCAAGCCCAGCTATTTGGGAGTCATAGTTAGTAGGATAATGGTCCCAAGACGAACATAGGCAAAAGGTGCAAGAAGATCCTACCTAAAAAATAAACTAAGGCAAAAAATGGCTAGAGGCATGACTCAAGTGGTAGAGTGCCTGCCTGTCAAGCACAAGATCAGTTTCCTTGGTCATTCAGCTTATTTTCTTCCCTCCATTTTCTGCATCTTCCACCCTTAAAACCCATTGCCTACACATTCCAGCTGTTAGCCAAGAATGTTGAATCCAAGCGGTGCATCAGAATAACCAGTGAAGTGTTTTTAGACATATATGATATTCATGGGAGAGGGAGTATATGAGAACTCTCTGCACTCTCTGTACTCTAGTATCCCCCAAAGGTGGGCAGTATAGAGAAATTGATTAAATTAGACAGGAAAGTAGTATAAAGAAGAGGTGTTGAAATAATCACTATGGAGTTTCAGAGAAGGGAAGGATCAGATCTAATTGGATCACTCTTCCTTAAAAGTTTATCAGTGGACAGCAATTTATGAGAATGGCTTCATTAGTTTCTTATTGTTGCTGAAATGTGGCAGTATAAACTTGACTGCTAAAGGGAACAAAACTTTGTTGTCTTCAGTTCTGAATGTGAGAAGGGCTAGAGTCATCTCATTGGGCTAAAACCAAAGTGTCTGCATTCCTTTCTGCAGTCTCTAAGTGGGGAATTGTTTTCTTGTCCTTTTCAGCTTTTAGATGCCACTTACTGTTTCTTGACTCACAGACCTCTTCCTCCATCTTCAAAGCAGCAATTGTAGATCTGAACTCTTGTCACATAGCATCACTCTGACTTTTCCTACTTCTCCTTTTATATTTAAGGGTCCCTGTGGTTATGCTAGGTCTATCTGGATAATTTAGCAAAATCTCTTGTTTTTAGGTCATCTGATTAGTATCTTTAATTCTAACTGCTATTTCAATTCCCCTTTGTCAGGTAACAACCAATTTACAGGCTCTGAGCATCAGAATGTGGGCATCTTTGAGAGGGAGTGCTGCAGCGCCAAGCACTAGAGTACTTCGGATGGACTTGAGCATAGAGTAGAGAGGCTGGAGGGTAAGGGCTCCCCAGGAACAGTATAGTTTGGCCAGTGCTTAGACTTTACATAGGGAAATATTAAGTGGCAGAGATAGAACAGCCATCTGAGGTCATGTTGTTGTCAACATTTTCATTTTGGCCATTTTACCAGCAGTCTAGTGATATCTCATTGGACTGTTGATTTGCATTTCCCTGATGACTAATGATGTTGAGCCCATCTTTGTGTGCATGTTGGCCATTTGTGAAATGTTTTGGTGAATGATGGTGTCAGTTAGGGGTGTATTTTGGGGAGTATTGAATGTTGTGCCTCAGGGGATTAGATTTGTTTAGTAAACAATAGTGATAGGGACTCACTGAGGGTTTTAGAGAAAAGGAATGAGACAATAGGGCATGCTTTAGGAGATAAATTTGACATATAGAATGGATTGTGGCATGAAAAATTTGGATAAAGTCAATTCAACTGTAGAGATGGCTTGCGTGAGCCTCCATAAGAAAATAGAGGAATGTTGGACGCTGGTAGCTCAAGCCTGCAATACTAGCTGCTCATGAGGCAGAGATCAGGAGGATCAATTTTCAAAACCAGCCCAGGGCAAATAGCTTGTGAGACCCTATCTCAAAAATGCCCAAAACAAAATAGGGCTGGTGGCATGCCTCAAGTGGCTTACTTGCCTAGCAAGAGTGAGGCCCTGTGTTCAAAATCCAGTACTGCTAAAAAATGAGAATAATTATATGGAGAGGTTGTGGAGTAGTGGCTAAGCTAAGATATAGTCAACCTGCTTAGAATATTCTAGACATAAGAATTTTAAAGAGGTTTTTAAAGGTGGTAGTCTCCTGAGCTGTGGTTTCATCTTTGGAAGTGATTGTTTGATTCTGCTGCACACAGCCATTGCACTTTCATGGGAAGGAGGCAAATAGCCTCATCCCAGTTTTCTCAGAATCTAGAGCATGGGTTCTGAGCATGGTGGTGACTACCTGCAATTTGAGGCTGAGACAGAAGGGCTATGTACTTGAGGCCAGCCTGAGGTACATAATGAGGTGCTGTCTCAAGTAAAAATTATGAAAGAATTGTGTGCAAGATTGCTGCTGGTGATTACGCCTAAGTTTGATTATCAAAATTAGGAAAGGAGAGTGAAGTCATAAAGTTTGTTGAAATGGATGTTAGAACAGAGGGTTTGGAGTGGCCCTCTAGAAGCTGGGTATAGGGCCACATGGCTTTCAAAGGAAGGCCAACAAGCACTAAGCAAAATGAAGGGACAGGTTTGGATAATTCTGGGGACAGCTTGGACAATATCCGGGATTTGGATAATACCTGTGGCAGCTGTTATACATGCCCCCAAGTGTGTGGTTTCCTGGGACTTAAATGGAACCAGAATGACTGCACTATGTATAAAGACTAGCCAGTCAGCCACAGAGTTCATAGCCAGATTGAACAACTGAGTCCACTGTTCAAATGTTGTAAAAGCAGTAAGATTCCATTATATCACTTCCTCTGGGTTAAGCAGTAGTCAATTCTCCGTAAAGGAAGAGTTTCTTCCCCTCATTCTTTGCTATCAGAAGAGAAAACTCATAATTCATTGTATTCCTAGGGAGGAGTGTAACCATTTAGTTTCTGCGTCCTTCCTGGAGGGTGCTGTCACATTTTTTTCTGCAGAGAAGCTGCCACACAGCTGAGATTCAAGGCCTTGCCCAGGGTCACACTGTGCAACAAGGTTAGAATATGGGTAGCATCGGCTGAGTGTGCCCACTCTCGGTTTGGTTCACTGGTTCACTCTGTTGGTAATTGTGGCAGCCAGAGAAATCCAAGGTGAGTAATAATCTGTTCTCTATGTGATTCTTAGAAGCAGCATTTTGCAATAGAGCAACTTGAAGCTCACTATCTTCTGGCCCAAAGACTGCAACGGTTAAACCACTTTAGATATATAGTCTGTCCCAGCTTCTGTGGCTTATTTCATACATATATAGTATTATGTGCTCAGGACTACCCATTACAATCTCTGTTGTAGGGAAATGGACACCCTTTTATCCCACTGCTGAGTGTGAAAACTGGTACAATTTTCTTGAGAGCAATTTGGCATACTGTTTAAAGCCTTTAACATGGAACCCGATACAAGAATCACACTTTAGAAAAAGACCTTAAATAAGTAAGATGGGCATAGAGGTTCTATGTACAAAAGTGTGCACCTGAGCTCAGTTTTAATAGGAGAATTTAGAAATGACTTAAATGTGTGACAATAGTGGGATGATTAAAATTGCAGAATGGAACTCTATGTAACCATTAAAAGTGATGATGCAGAACAGGAGTTGACAAACTCTAGCCAATGGGCCAAATTAGCCCACCTCCTTCACTTGTAAATAAAATTTCATGGGAGCACAGCCATGACCACTCAATAACATTTTGTCTATGACTGCTTTTGGGAGTCACAACAGCAGAGGTGGCAGAGATTATGTGATCATATGTTTCTTACTACTACCCTCTTAATATTTGAATTCTTTCCTTGCCCCTGGAGTACTATGACATTTTAGGTCACTACTAGGACAAAGTCCTAGTGATGCAACATGTATTGCTTTTTCAAAAAGAGCTCATCTAATAAATTAACCAATACTTTAGTCTTATCTGAAATATAAGAATTCTCCATTAGTCATTCAGCTGGATGACTGCAAGAAATTACAGTTGACCTGCCTACAAGCAATATTGGGATGGGTAGTATGTCACCTTTCTTTCTTTTTTTTCCCGATTTTGAATCCTACCCTTTATTTTTTGTTTTGTTAACCATGAGGAGGGCAAAAGAGGGATAAATAGGATGGAGAAGGGCAGAATCATTCTTACTTAACTGGCATTTTTATAAGAAGTCCTCACAACCTCCTTGGCAGACTCACTCATATTTTTTCTTGTTGTTCTGTTTTGTTTTTGTAGTATTGGGGACTACACTTGCTAGACAAGTGTTCTATCATTTTAGGTATGCCCCCAGTCTCTGTTAGGCACTTTCGTATTTAGCTTTTCAGAGGCCCAACTTGACAGGCCAACCCATGATTCAGGAATCCATTTTCCTCCAGCTATTCCCCTAGCTATTCCTGTGGTCTTCCATATAGATCATCCTATTGGTGCCATAGCCCTTTCTAGGATGTCCTCTTAGGTAGAATTAGAAATGTTTTCACTCCCTTCCCCCAGTGTCCTCTAGGAAATATCCATCCTCATGTCAGCTTGGCACATTCTAGGCATGTCACTGACCCCAAGGTAGCAACAATATTGTCTGCTTCTCTTGTTGAACAGCTGGATGACTTATCTGCCTGTATTTTCCAGGTGGATGTTATACACTGGCACATGCACTCAACAAAACCCTGCAAGAACAAACTAGTGAGGTCTGGGCGCCTTGAAAATCTCTCTCTCTCTCTCTTACATCAGCTGAAAGGCAGCTCCTCCTTGCCTCCCTTTGTGACTAGAGTGAGTTTGTGAACATAAAGAACCCACTCCAAACAAGACTTTCTTGCAGAATCACCCAATGCCTGGGTTTTGTAGGCCAGTCATTTGAATAGGTCTCTTCTTTGAAGTTCTTTGTGAATTGTGATTTAATGGGAATTTTGTTTCCTTGTAACTATCTGTATTTTTAAATAAACATATATTCCATATATGATAAGAAAAAATACATAAAAGATCTGCTTCCATTTAAAATGTCATGTTCAGTCTTGGACTGCTTTTGGTTCTTAGTGTTTACATCTATAAAATGGGCTAGAAAACATAGCATCATTGCTTGAGGTCTAATAGTTATTGGCTTATTTAGTTGAATAGTAATGCAAGACCTATTTTAAAGAGGAGAAACACAGGGTCTTTTATTTCCTACATGTTTTATAGCACAAGATTTTTTTCCTCTAGTGAATAGACTGTTCAACTGAAATAAAAATACGTATTCCTTTCACTCACTTAAGTACTTGCTTCTAACTCAAACTAATTATTTGAACAGCACCTTTAGCTGAGAAAAGCTGACACAGAGAACTGGACAAGGTCTGTGTCTTCAGTTCTCTGAGGAGAGAGCAGTAAGTAAGGTGCTCTGCACAGCTCAATAATTTGCATGGCAGGACAGCCGTACTTCCAAGGGCAGGCAATATGTCTGCCGTATCCTCCTGGAGGAAGGAGGGCCAGGAGCTCATCTTTATGGCTTGAGGCTTGAAAGCTGCTTAACTGGGCGGAACGCCACCTCCTTGCCATCAAAGCTGTCCACCTGGCAGTGAATCTCAATGAGACAGCTGACTGGCTCAGCAGACAAGTTGCCTTGCCAAGGGGATGAGAACTTAACCAGAAGGTCTTTCAGGAAATCTGTTTAGGATGTGGGGGACGAAGAGGAAGAGAAGGATCAATTCATCCTCTGAATGAGGCAAATGAGAAGGAGTAACTGTTCTTTGGTTGCACAAACCATTTCAAGCTTTCCTGTGCCCTTCATTCATTTAGTCCTAAATTCTATAAGACTTTGATTTTAGATTCCAGTATTAGAATAAAGCATTAATTGAGAGTCTTTGTAAATAGAAAATGGAAGTTGGTTCAATTCAAGGAATGAAGCTAAAAAGGGACCTTAAAAACATTGTCATTAGAAAATAACAGAGAGCAAGAATATTACAGGGAAGGTATAAAGCTTTTGGTTTTTTAAAAAAATTCACAGATAAAACATATCTTGGATTGCTGCTTTATAAGCCAAATAATAATGAGAACTCTTCATTTCCAGTACTTGTGTAGTACCATGCACAGGAGCTTCCTCTCACTCCTTCTTCAGCTTTCAGCCTAAAAGTCATCTTCAACAAAGAGCTAATTTCTTTATTCACTTATCATTGGATAAGAAAGAATGAAAAGGGTTTCCTGCCATGGCTAGGTTAAGCGTTCATTCTGGGAGGACTCTTTTATTCACTTGTCCTTAACTTGAGGCCAGAGGCTATACTTCATCCCTTATCCTCAACATCTACTGCTGTGTTTAAAGTACAGAGTCTATAAAGTAAATATCTATTGGGAGAATGAATTAGAATCAATGAGGTTATATATGAGAAAATGTTAAGTTACCAGGAATGACATTTCATATATTCCTTGGATATTACTGAAATATGCAATAATGCCTATGACATACTACTGTTCCCCTAGCACTTTATTTCTGATTCTCTTAGAAAAGAAAAAAAATATTTTAACCGTTGGCTAGCTAAAGACTGAACATCATCTCCCAATACCAGGGCTTCACTAAAGGGATAGGTTTCTCTCATTTTTTTCTGTACAAAACTAAATGCTAATATTAAAAAGGAAAAGGAGGTGTGTAGTCACAGCTAATAGGTCAAATATAAATTATTTCTGATAATGTCCATGAGGCTCACGAAAACTATGTAGTATGTGGGAAGAACTTCAATAATGAAGTAGTGAATATTTTTTGAGGATAGTAACATTGAGCACTACCTAATCCTCATGATGCTGAAAGATGGAGAACTCTGTAGATTCTTTATTGTGGACTCTTAACAGTTTGCAGCATAGATTTCTGGGCTCTGGTGGGAGCCTTACAAAGCCTCCATAGGCTGCAGATGGGAGAGAGACAGGGTGAGTGCTGTGAAATGAAGGAGGGCAGCAAAATGAGCCAAGGCTTTGTATCTGCTCCTTACAGACGCAACAGTTATGCAAACGAAGAACCAACGTTGTACTAAACTGATGCCAAAAATCTTGTCCCACACTACAACAAATGTTTGAATCTGCAAAGAGCCTATGTAGAATAAAATCAATATGCTGTTGTTGGAAATACATGTCTTTGGATAAAACTGGTGTTCAAGAATGTCTTGGACACTGATTGTGAATGAGCCTTATCTAATAGCAAATTGGATACGCATTTCCTCTCTATTAGAAATGGGATTCTTGAAAATGTTCTTTTTTTGTCCCCCCTCAAAACTTCAGTTGGGGAAGGACATGAAGGGAGCAGGAATGAACGGTATTGTTCTAGCACCTTCCTTGTAGGAGATGACTATCGACTCTCTACTTTAGAGGTGAAAAAATAAGCTAAGAAGTTAAAGAGCTGAAATGAGTGTCTACTCAGGATTATATGGCAGCCATGTGCCTGCTCCTTTAACCAAACTAGGTTAGCCCTTGGGAAAGTAGGTACAACCCGTGGTTTGGTTAAGTTGCTCTGATTTCCAGTTTTCTTTATCCGTTGACATGAGGAAATCAGGCTTTCCATAAATGGTTCTTAAAATAGAAGCCACTTCACTGCCAGGCTGATGAACAGTGGTCAAATATTTGCTTGGTCTTATGGTTAAGGTATTTCTCACAGCTTTGAAAGTCTTTTTGTTTCAGGTAGCAATAAGTGAACAAAAAGCAAACTCCTACTCTTTAGGTCAGCTTCATACTTCCTAGCTCTAGAAGTTGTTATATCTAAAACACCAGAAGATTCCTGCAAGACCACAGGGATTTTTGACATGAACTTTTGTTTTTAACATTGTGTGACAGTTCCATTTATTCCTATTTTCTTTTCCTTCCTTATGATGGACCAACTGAGTCTCTGTTCTCTTTTTATTACCTTACTGCATTGCTTACATTCTCTCATGAATGGGATGTTTATTGTTTTGTAAAATCATTTGCCCACACAAATGATTTTAGAGCCAGTTATGCAATAGAAACTTAATATTACAATCTCACTAATTTGTTCACATTTATTATTCTGTCAAATTCTACTTGCTGAATTAAGACACAAATAATATAGCTGTGAAAACACATTTGGAAAGCAAATTCCTTCAAAGAACATTTCATCCCATTGGAGTGAGGATCTGGAGAACAGTCAAACACGGAAAGAACAAGCAGGTGTTGGGTGGTGAAAAGAGGGTAAAAGAATCAAGCTTAATTTAAACAAGGCAGTCCCAAAACGCCTGTGAGAACTGGGAACAGAGAGAGCCTGGCAGATGTCAGGGATGTCTAGTATTAGCAAAGTTGCAGGTAACACAAGTCTAGTACATTTATATTTACAGCTTAAATTCTTGGTTTATTGGGCATTTGTTTTGTTTTGGGATGATGAAGGATCCAACTTAATTTCTTCTAAGAGAGACAATGATTTTTTTTTTTTGTCTCTACTGAGGCTTGAACTCAAGGCCTTGCACCTGCTGGGCAAGCAGTCTACCTCTTGAGCCACACCTCCAACCCCTTTTGCTTTAGTTTGTTTTTCAGATAGGTTCTCGTGTTTTTTGTTTTTTGGGTTTTTTTTGCCCATGGCCTGCCCCAGAATGCACTGCTTCTACCTCTGCCTTTTGCCTAACTGGGATTACAGGCATGCACCAATATGTATACACACAGAGAGACAATATTCTTAAAGCCATTGATTAAATAATGAGTCTTCCCCCACCAAATTGAAAAGCCACTTTTATCATGCAATAAAATGTACATTTACTTCAGTTTCTCAACTCTCTTCCCTCTCATAGATTTATGTACTTATTCATAGGCCCAAACTATTCTCTGTTTATCATGATAGCTTAATTTTTTTGTATATTAAAATGACAATTATTGAGTGCATATTACTCCTGGGATTGCCGAGTCCAAGGGCAGAGCACAAGCAAAGTGCTTTCCCCCTTCAATCTTATGTTCTAAAGCATCCTCTATAGAAAGGACCCCTCTCCATCATTCTTATTTCTCATATATTTCTCAACAATGACTGTATACTTATTTTCCAAAAGAACATTTCAATCATTTTGCCTAGTTCTAAAAAAAACCCTAATTAGACATTTGATTAGAATTCATTAAATTTCTATGTCAATGTAAGAAAAAAATAACCTTATTATAAAGTATACTTTGGATCCTGGGACATTGATTAATTGTACATTCTGTATCCAGTCACATTATCAAATCTCTACTAATGTTATTATATCTTTGTAATCTTTTATGTTGCCAGATATGCAGTCATATTATATATAGCTATTTTTATCTATTCCATTGTTAACACTACTTATTTTATTTGACTGTTTCATTACCTTAGACACTCCCTAAACATTATTTAAAGAGTTGCTGTTTCCTAGTCTTATACTTTTTAATGTTAATGGCTTTAATATTTCTTTTTAATATGATATTTGCTATTGGTATTAAACAAACAGTCTTTGAAAGCCCATTACATTTTTTAACCTGAAGTTTTGGTTTTTAACTTAGAAATGGCAGCTGTGCTCAGGAGGTATTTCTTAGCATTCAATATGGATTTATATTATGTTTTTTTCACTTAACTTATCAATTTAATGAGTTGTACATTCTCATATTTCCTAATGTCAAACTATCCCTGCATTCCTGCAGTGTACTCTGCTTGGTGGTGGTATGCAATTCTTTTAATAAGCACCGGGGTTTAATTTGCTGAGTTTTACACACAATTTAAGCACTGTATTGCATCCATATTCATCAGTGAAATTTTAATAGTTTTCTTTTCATTCCATCTTCATCAGGTCTAGGAAGTAAGGCTATGCTAGCTTTGTAAATTGAATTGGGAAGCTTTCCATCTTTTGCTATGGTCAGAAATGTTTTGAATAACATAAGGATTATCTGTTCACTGAAAGTTAGATAGAATTCAGCTGTAAAACCATCTGGGCCTGGCACATATTTTAGTGAATAGATAATTTTTGAAGAGTGTTTGTGGTACAGTGAGAAGAAGACTGTTTTTATAGTCAGAGAATTATATTTGAATTCCTGCCCAACCCACTGTTCCTTGTGTGACTTGGGTGAGCAACTGTTTTTTTTCCTGTTAGGTAGTGATCTACATACCTACCTACTTACCTATAACAGAGGGAAACTACATCCCAGGGACATTTATGAAATAAAAAAGTAAGGAGGTGACTAGTATTTTGACATAAAGTAAATTCTCAATAAATAGCTAATTCGCTTTTGTTAAGCCACTTTTCTTCTCTAGGTGCATGCATACTCCCTGCTGGCCTTCAGCAATCAATATATTATCCTATGAGTATCTGAGATAAATTTACTAATGCTTCAGAGTCCCTGTGCACTTAGATCAACTCTACAGTTGCTGAGATGTGACAGGTCTGTGAAGGAACTGCTGCATAGGTGCTTTTCACAATGCTATTCTTTCTCATTTTGATGGAAGTTCAGAAAAATCTGATGAGGAGGCAGTTTCTGATCTTCAAGCTCTCAATTCAATTACTTTCTTTCCCTGTGTCTCTAAGGAAACTTTGTATAATGTAGACATGGTCTGAGGATTTCTGCTCTGTAAGAGTGGGTCATCTGACAGCCCATCGAGCCAGACACAAAACCAAGTTCATTCAAAAGCATTTATTAGTTCTTTAGTCATTTATTTTAGAAGTAGATGATTGCTCCCCATTCATTTGTAGCTAATATTAATCCTGAGATATTTCAGAGCAACAGGTTATGTTTTTCAGTGCAAAGCACTATGAAAGATGCTTGTGTGGCTACATGAGCAGTTCCTTAATGGATTCAAAGGAAATGCAGACTGATATTTTTAAAGTTCCAATAGGGAATAAAAATCTGCCCAGACTGTTTCTGCATGATTCTAAGATAAATCTTGAACAATTGTAAGTCTATAAATATTAGATCCTATCTGTGTAGATGAAAAAATATATACCTAAATACACATAAATGTAGGCATTACAATTTTCTCAAGGATAAATTTAGAAATTGTTAATTTTCTAAAAACTTAGGATTCTTTGAAATACATGAGGAAAAAGATTTAGATTTATTTTGTATCATTTTGACAAAATTATATCATGAATTTAAAAAAGTTAATTTTTCTTTTACAGTATGTTATTTTACATGGCAGTACTGACCTTACCCTCTCCCTTACTAAATTAATTATTATTTATGTGAATTACAGAATCAAAGTCTTGACCCTAGTTGCACATTTGCTTGACCTCTCATTCCCTCACTTGGGTACCAAGTCCATCTTAGTTCCATTTGTCCTTCATCTTGCATCAGCCCTCCAAGGAAAATTTACTACAAGTCTGGCCCAGAAAACATTCTGGAACTTAAGCTTTGTTTGGGGGTGTTTTTGAAAAGGAAATTTGCCATCATCAAATACAGTTTCTTGAGCCCACACAGAGTGTGTGGCATGGGTCCAATAGTTCCTTTCTGGTTCCTTTGAGATTTGTTTATTACTTTGAAAATTAGAATTTCCATAAAACAGCAGAAGCTTTCCCTGCTTCATAGCTCAATAGAAAAGCTGAGCAAAGAGATTTAGCTTAATTTTGAAGGTTGGTTTTGCCACATGTATTAACAACGATAAAAGCAACAACACAAAGCAAAACAACCATGACCGAATGAGCACACAGTACAGGAAACTAAGCTGCTTTTTACTGCTTATGCAACCTTTAGGGTCAGTATGATGTTGCTGGGTTTTGTGGGCTGACTCAGACCTGTTCAGATGCTTGTGTGCAGAGTTAAGGCTGAAATAATCATCCTTGAGGGGTGGATTAAGAACAGGTTATAAAGCATGACGTTGCTGACAGCTAAAGCAAATTGTCTTTCAGTTCAAGTGCAAGAGACTTTGCTACTGGGGCAGGCTTTGAGTCTCAGGGCTCTTTCTATTGCTACTGCAGGTAGCATCTGGGTTCTTAAGGTTATTCACCTTTGGTTGCATGAGTTGGAATCCCTAGTGATCTCTGTAATTGGCCATCTAGTTAGAATTTGCACATACCCACAAGATAGTTCTCCATTTCTGTAGAGAATTTTATTTGGACTGTAAATGGTTATTTTTCATCACTCCCACTTTCCCTCCTTCTCCTCCTCCCTTCCATCCTTTCTTTAGCATTCACTGATCTCAAATACTTATATCAATAAAAATGTGACTGACTTTTTGCCAGTCCATACTGAAATAAGAAAATGTAGATGACATTGTTGTCATCTACAGCTGTGGTACTTATCAGTGCTACTTGTCACATATATGCTTCTTATTAGATCTTCCTAGCTCACCTGGCACATGGTAAATTGGGCATTCCTGGTCATCTTGTGGTTGGTTAGGGTCACATGACTAAATCTGCCCAATGAATTATGGGAGAAGTGATGTATGTTACTTCTGGATGGGAGCATTCATTGTCACTTCAAGAGCATGCAGAGTTCTCTTTTCCCATCCGACATGGAAGTTGGCCATATTTGAGATGGATTCTGTCAGTCACAATTCTGAGGACCAAACAGTCCTGCCTGTTCATCAAAAACACAGCATGTTGTTTTAAGCTGCTGAAACTGGGGTGGACCATGTTTTTTTGTTGTTGTTGTTTTTTTTTTTTTTTTTACTGCAGCATAATTTCGCCTGCTCCTACAATAGCTAACGTGTTTTGGTTATAAATGCCAAGTGTACTTTCTTAAAAACAATTATATTTCATTGTGGTATTTTCCTACTTTAAAAGTACTCAGATGTCTTTTAATGTCCTTATTTCCAATTAAAATTTGGCATTCCTATAACAGTCCCCTTTCTTTATTGCTGTTTTATTTTAACTATATTCATTTATTAAATCCATAAGTCTGGGAACCATTGCTTTATGTCATCTTCCATGACTCAGTAAAATAGTGCAAAGACAAGCCTGAGTTTTCTAAGGTAGAGCCACCATGGTCCATTAGCTCCTCCTGTAATCATAGATAAAATGGGAGGCACCTGTGATGTCTAACCTTATCCCAGTATAATTACACAAAGGTGCAACTTTTTGACACCCCCTTCCTTTGAGGCTTACTGTGCTTCATTTCTCACCAACTGCAAGAGTTCATTCAATGGTTTCTGCCAATCATGCTGAGGCAGTTGGCAGTTAAAGGCACTTGCCCAAGCACAGCATGATTTTCCAATCACAGGAGTCATATTTCAAATACAAAAGCTTTTTTTGGGAATGCAAGGTCTAGTGAGGTGACTGCCGTAGGTTTACTCACAGGGACTTAAGTTGGATGAGACAGAACAGAGAAATTTTTCTCTGCTTTGCTCACTAGTCGTAACTCTAGGGCTTGAAAGTATATATGATGCCTAGGAGGAACTGAATACTTGTCACATAAACCGATGACACACACACACACATATATATTTCATAGGTCAATGATATGCTACTTAATTTAAAAAGTGAAAATCGTCCTGATTGCATTCCCATTTGTGAATAAGGTTAAGTTTAGACTTCAGGATCCTTTGATCCTACAACAAATACACAATTATTTTAGCTCCACAGGAATAGTTTAATTTCTCACGGAAAGAACAGACTTTTCTTTTATGCCATTCACCCAGTCAGACAGGATCTTTCTCTTTGGTATCTTAAGGATATTTCAAAACCGCAGGTATGTGTGTGGTTTTTAGAGCCTGAAAGCAGAAAGCCACATATACCTTTTAAAAGTATGACTATTTTCTTTTCTATTGTTCAAAGTTGAAACTATTCACATATTTACCCTGAGGACAGTCGTGCATGACAGAGGTATGCACACTGAACATTCTTTCCTTGTCTCTTATGCTGTCATCCATACTACTCGGGCTCAAATATAGTTTTTGTTCAAACAGTGAAGGTCTCCTACTGTCTGAAACATAAAGCATTCAAATTTGCCAGGGTTTATGGTTTATGTGTACATACATACCTTAGCCGGATTGATCGGGAACTCTTGGGTCTTGCACAGTCTGTGTATCTGCAACCTCTCTGAGTAGACCTTTGGTTTGGAAATAATTATTTGTAAATTTTATCCCCATCTGCATAAAAGTTTATGCCCAAGACTTGTAAACCAAAGACCGTATTTGAGCAATAAAATTTTGAATGATTCCTAACCTCCTCTTACTTTCAATTTGCTTTGTCTCTAGTTAGCCTGTCAACAAATGTGTGCTGGGTGTACTGTCTTTGCAGTTCTGTGGTGAGAGTTGGAGTTACAGAAGGTGAAAAGATAACTAGGACTCCTGCTCTACTTGATTCTCACAGCCCTTCTCAAATTAGCAATAAGAATGCACATTATTTTATAATGGAGATGAGTAATTAACTCATTTGAAAGGTAGTAAACATATTAGCAGTCCCTTAGATAGAATTCAGCTCAGTTCTAACCTGAACACCATGTCTCCAGCTCTCCCTGGTTCTCTTCTATGCCATATTAAATAACGAAGTTTAGCAATGCAAATTTTTTCAAAGTGAATTATATTCCCACGTGTAATGCATAAAGACTACGTGTCTGCCTCATGGAGCATGTGTGCTCATAGCTGTTAGGTGCACACCCTGGCAGAAAACACTGCTAACGAGGACTTCCCATTTTCTTGTTTGGAGGTGACTCGAAGAAACCCAAGGGTGTTTAGACTGATGAAGGATGGGCTTGACTCCAGCCTTGTGCCTGCCCGGTTCTGGAGTTTATCTGCTTTCTGTTTGTTTTCTGTGCTCCTATTAGGTTGTTGTTAGTTACGTTCTGATGTTTGTAGTTTGGGGAAATCTGTATCTTTGTTATTTATGTTATCAATAATGTGACCTGGGCCTTCCTCAGCAATGTTCCAACTGTTCCCAGGTCCTCAATCACTAATTATGCAGATGAACAGATTGTGGAAACTCTTTCCTTATGGCTGCATTCTGGAGGAGTTGTTTTTATTAAATTGCCGATGTCTTGAATTATAATTAGGTACTGGCCCATATTTATAGCATTTCTCCTCGCTCTATCTCTGTCTCTCTCTCTCACTGTTCCTCACTCTTCAAATTCTTTTCTTTTTCACTTAAGATGGGCTGGAAACTTTATCACAAGAGAAAGAGTAAGAGAAGTCTCAAGTCATTAGCTGCAGAAATAATCTTGCCTAATAGCAGATGACAGGGCAGCGTGTAAGATATCAGGAGGTTCTGTTTCTTACAAAAAAAGTCATTAGGATATAGAGCAGCCTGCCAGACAAAGTAGTGGAAGTTGGAGAGTTTAACAAGTTCAAGGGCAAGGAAGGGATTCATTTACAGCCTTGCAACACAGCCTGGTCAGTACACTAAAGGAGATTTAACAGCAGTCAGAGAAAATAGAAGAAGAAATATGGGGGCCATGGGGACCTCCAGTTTATTGCAGTTAGCCAAATCCTTACATGGTTCATCTACTTGCTCCTTGTGTGAATTACACTGATCTTATTATCTGAAGTTTATTAAGCATTCAAGGCGTGTTTAACACTCTAAAGAAGGTAGGAAACTTGATTTCCTGGCAGCTCCCAGGAGCGGCTTTCCTGAAGAGACTCAGAGGGCTTTTGCTTGAATGAGGCATAGAAGAAACAAGCTAACTAAGAACTAACTATGATTTTATTTTTTAAAAAGTATACACACACATATATACTTGTTCAAGAGTGGGCTGTGGGAGAGGAATAAGTTTAGATGGTACAATGGAGGGGAAAAAATATTCAGTCTAGATACAAAAACCAAAACAAAATGAAACAAAACTGTTAGTGTTTTGATAGCTTAGTTCCAGTTTATTTGTGGTTCTAAGAGATAAGTGATTTCCTTTCCACTTTTCTAATCTTGTTTAGAGACTTCAAGAAAAGAATGTTGCATTAGAGACAAAAGTAGACAAGTCCCAGACCTCCTATAATTATGGGGGGGGGGAAGAATTGTATAATAAGAAACATGTAGATTCTTCCATCCTATAGGTATACCTGTATATTTGGAGGCAACAGGCATCAGGAGAACTTAACCAAAGCATTCATGTTAATTTCCCAGTACCTGAATATGAACCAAGCGCTAAGGAGTAGTTATTATAAAATTATCTGGAAAGCCACTTATGCTGCATAAGACTATTTCCTGTATTGTTGGAGAAAGTGAAACATTTGATCTACCTAGATGGAAATAAAGATTTTAATACCATTATCATGACCTACATGAGTCAACCCAACTCTGAAATTAGGCCTTTGTGAGAATATTATTAAGAATGAAAATTATATTTGCCCAGAGATAATTGGTATCTAATATTCAATAAATTATAGAATCATAAAATGTTGGAGTCAAAGGGGATCCTAGCATTTGTATTCCAACCTTCGCATCTTAAGACAGCAGTAGACTTAAACAATCTATACAGAAAAATAGCTTATCTTTAAAGTTTTCCTGAGAAGAAAGCCCTCATTGTCCTGTGTTAGGGTGTTTCAATGATTCATACCTTCAAGATTATAATTCCCAAATGTCTGTGATGTTTACATATGTGCCTGTGTATTTTCTTTTCCGTTCTATTATTTTTCTTCTCTTTATTTCTTTCTTTTTCTTTTCTTTTTCTTTTTTGGCAGTACTCAGATTTGGACTCAAGGGCTTGTTCTTGCTAAGCAGGTGCTCTATCACTTGAGCCATGCCCCTTGGCCTTTTCGGCTTTAGTTATTTTTGAAATATGGTTTCCTGTGTTTGCTCAGACCCACCTTGGACAGTGATCCTCCTATCTATGCCTCCCATGTAGGTGGGATTATAGATATGAGCCATTGTGTCCAGCAATTTTCTTACTTTAATTTTAAAACAGTTTTAGATTTATATAAAAGTTATCAATATAGTATATTAAGTTCCCATAAATGCTATATCCAATTTATCCTATCACTGTTGTCTCACAAAAATATGCTACATTTTCACAGCCAGTGACTCTACCCAATTCTAAAAATAGGATATCTATTTTAAGTAATCCATCTATTTTAAAGTCCATACTTTATTCCAATTCCTTTAGTTTTTACCTTATGTCCTTTTTCTGACCTATTCTTTCAGCTAGGATACTGCATGACATTTAGGAATTGTGTGTCCTCGAAACAGTGTCTCAGATTGTCCTTGTTCTTAAATACCTTAAGTTGACAGTTTGAAAAGTACTAGTCAGGTATTGTGTGGAATGTACCTGATGTTTTTCTCTTGAGTAGAATTGGGTTACAGGTATTAGGGAGGAAGCCCATAAGATCAAGCGCCATCCTCATCACATCACATGTGCTATCATGTATATGTATCATCAATATGACTTGTGCCTGTTGATGTTGACCTCAATCACTTACATGAGGTAGTGTTTGTCAGATTTCCCCAGTGTAAAGTTTTCTCTACTTCTCATCCTGTACTGCACTGCTTAGAAAAAGTAGCTAAGCACAGTCCACATTTAATGAAGAAGTTATGCTCCACCTCCTTGAGAGTGGAAGAAAAATAGTAATTATATGAAATGCTGATATTTTAAGACAATCCTGCTAGAAAATATCTTATTTCTCCAGTGACCTATTTTGTCACCTGAATTCATTGAATGGGTCTACTTATTTCTTGAAAATGTTATTTTTAGTTTCAAAATTATATCTAATTAGCAGCTATAAAAAATGTTAAAAGAAGAAAAAAATTATCTTTAGTTTCAATCAACTAAATCAATTTAGATATTTTGATTTTGTTTTTTTCCTAAACACTGGCATACATCTCTCTTAACTCTGACTGTCCTTGGGCATTTCCAAGGTATCTGATCTTATCTGTTCAAATGTATGCTCAGCTGCTGTTAGAATGCAGATGCAATAACTTCTCACAAGTCTCCAGATGCTCCTAATTCCTCCCTACCCACATCTCCCTTGTCTTTTGTAGCTCCAGTCTTCTAAAGCTGTTTTCTCTTATCTCCCATTCCAGCATAGATCTAAAATATCAGTGCACATATTAATTTAGATCTACACTGAGTCATTAGGGTGCCAAGACTATTTTATTACTTGAATTTAGAATTTCTAATTTAAGAACAGTGAAGAGTTTTCATTTCATGTACCTACTACTACTAGTTATTAGGAGCCACCCATAGAGCTGTATTAAGAACGACTCATGGGGAAGAATTAGTTGACAGGTAAGCTATAGGCATGAAAGAGAGAAAATGTGAAAAGCTACTTCTGGATGAGACTCTTGTACTCTCAGACATTATGACCTTATCAAATAAATCCCATGTTTTTAAAGACTTCTTAATGCCTGACATGGTTCTTTTATACTATCAGTTTATCAATCTCATGGAAAATATATTTGAGTCATCATTCATTCTTCCCTAGCAGCATATTTGTCTATAGGGGAAAATTGACCCAATTATAGTTACATAGGAAAAGACAGGAATTGAAGAATGCAAGAAGATTGCTCTTACAAGAGTAAAGCCTTAGTTATATGTTAGACTTTCTTATTCAAATTAAAGTTCAGAATGGGAATCCGGTATAGAGGGTCCCGATAGTCAGAGCAATGAGTCAGTCATCTTTCAGAATATAAGAAACACACAGGGTGATTTCTCAAGTCTATTTTTCTTCATTGTTCTTTTGGCCATTGGTACTATCCAACCCTGACTAAATGTATTAATAGGAACTCTTCACATTTTAAAATCATTTACCATAATGAAGAACTAATTCTCAACTAAGTATGGAGTTGTATTAAATTAGTGCTCAATGGACCAGTTTCAGTACAGGTGTAAATGAAAGTATACATGATGACATCATGCATTTGAGTCTGGGAAGTTTCCACTGCACCACAGGATCTATTTCATTCCCATCATGGTGCACTAAATTCCTACAAATGGCAGGTTACTCCTTTAGTTTTTACTAAATTTACTTAGGGGGGCATTCACTGTAATATGTGATGCCTACTTTTGTTCTAAAAAGCAGAATCTGAGTTAGCTTTAAACACAATGGATACAAAGTGGAAATAATAAGAAAATGGTAGAGAGCTAAGTGTGGGGAAATGATTGTTTAAAAACTTCTGTAACCTATAGGTAACAATAACAACTTTTAGTATTTCTAACATTCTTCCTAAGGAAGGAGGTGAACAGGCTAATGTAATATTTTATACTAGGTTAAAAAATATTTAATATCATAAAAATGAGTTGACAGGAGAATGAAGAAATTTAGTTAAGACTTTGCAGATAACTGAAACTGAAAAGAGTGGCCAGTGCTATGTAGTTCAGAATTAAGATAAAAAACAAAATCCTCCTATCACATTGGATGCATAGTCCAAACCAAATTGGAAGACAGTTGATAATTACTAATGGGAGCATATTTTACTGGGGAAAACAGAACAATGTAATACATATGTTCACCAAAAGACAAATATACTAACTGGGCCTTGAGAACACTCCTGGTAAATGAAAAATGTACTTGATCATCCATCTACAACAGAATGCATAAATAAATTATGATTATCCATATAAAACGCTAAATGGAAATATAATAATCTCTAACAACATGGATTATTCTCGGAAACATGATGCTGAGTGAAAATGTATGTACTACATGATTCCACATGTAAACAGGCCAAACATAGCTACCATATAAGAAGTCATAAGAGAAGGGGTTCATTTGGGTAGGACAAGAGCTGAGTAAGTTGCTAGGAAGGTATATGAGATTAATTAGTGAGACTAGATGGTATACTTTTTATTAGTTCTTTTTTAATTGTTGTGCTGGTATACTTTTTTTATTAGTTCTTTTTTAATTGTTGTGCTGGGTCAGGATATATAGTAGTATTTTAAAAAGTTCTTACAATGTAGCAAATATGTCATACTTAAATTCACCCTCTCCCCTGCTCTTCCCCATTCCCTGATTCCTGGAACAGTTTCAGCAGGTTTATGACTTACTGACTTTTCTGTTTGAATGCTATATTAAAATAAAGTTTTTAAATTAAACATGATATGTCTACCTATTTACATAGATATATAGACAGGTACATAGATAGACATAGATATGGATACAGATATCATTAAGGCTACTGTGGTTCATGTGGGTTCAATCAAGGGGTTAGAAGAATTTGATCACATTAAGTATGAAACAAGTTTTGTGTTCTTGGCCTTGAAACCTGCTTGGCCATACATTGTGTTTGTTGGGGAACAGAATTTATAGGAGGTAAGATAAATGCCCCTATATGATTGGGCTTGGTGTGAGAGGGAAAAATCAAAATCAAAATTATAGTGTCAAGGAGGTACAGGGATTTCTGGGATGGTCCTGTTGCTCCTGCATCTAATGGCAACAATCTTAAGACTGAAGCAGGATATACTTAAGATGATTGCAACATGGCTGATTTTTTTTTTTTAACATTTTTTCAGTCTTAGAAGGCATAATGATAAGTGTATAGAACCTGTTGGGAAGAGACTCAAGACTCGTGTTTAAACTCAGGGCTTTGTACTTGTGAGCCAGGTATTCTACTGCTTGAGCAACACTTTCAGCCCTTTTTGCTCTGATTATTTTGGAAATAAGATCTCACATTTTGCTCAGACTAGTCTATTTTAGTCTTATTTTAAGCTGAGATGATAGGCATGCACCACTATGCCCAGCTTTTTTCTGTTGAAATGTGGTCTCGTGAACTTTTTTTTTACTGGGCTAGCCTGGAATCTAGATCTTTCTGATCTCAAGTTAAGGATTCTCCTGATTCTCCCAAGTATCTGGGATTACAAGTGTGAGCCACCTGTGCCTGTCTTAGCATTGAGTTTTAAACCCCTTGGGGGAATTTATAACTAGGAAATCTGTACGTGTGTGTGTGTGTGTGTGTGCGCGCGCGCGTGTGTTGGCTGGGTGTGGCATGAGGAACTGTACGGCAGTCCTGTGTAGTAACAATTGATGTGAACTTTTGTACTCTGGCTCTGTTTCTTCCTGAACAATTTACTTAGCCTCTTGGAATCTTCCCTTCTTCATCTGTAAAAGATAGCAAAGTATGTTGATGTATGTAAAGTACTTCCAAATACAGCCACAAACTCAATGCTCAATACATTTTAGTCATTTTTATTATTATACCACTCTCCAGGCAGGTATATAAGGTACTGATTTTAGGGCAGCAAGAGAAGAGTCAGATTCCACTGATGAGAGAGGACTGGACCTCTAAAACAATGCTCAGATTTGGTGAATTGGCTGACAGCTGGGCCAAGCTTAAAGACTGAGCATTTTTAGGATCTATCTTTGCATGCGGCTAGGTCATACAGGGTCTGACACGTAATTTGCCTACACAGCCTTTCATTGTGCCCTACATATTTGCAGATATATGTGTTAGGTTTTCCAAAGAGATTGTTCCTTTTTGAATTTTGGCTGATTTGATCATTTTTTTCTAACATTTAAATAATGCAGTAACATAAAATTTCTTTCCAGAATCCTATTGAAGATGTTCAATTTCTTTCTATGTCAGCCCATAAAAAGCACTTCAAATTCATTTATGATTTATTTCTTTCTCTGAAAACCTTCATCAGCCTTTGCCATTTCCAAAGTGTACATTATCTCCAACTCACTCACTTATCTTCTGGAGCTAACATTTATACACTCATCTGCCCTCCTTCACTCCTATTTTCTTACCCTGTAATTTCTCATCCTTATATTTATTGAGAAAATGAATGTTCTCCCCAGTGTTCTAACTTGCAGGTCAGCCACAGGGGCATTACAGACTTGTGACCAGACCTCCCTTTGTGGATCTGCACGATCATCTTCAGAACGCCCCCAAAAAAGATCTTTTCTGTAGTGTGGGAGCCACAAAGAGTAATTTCTCAACAGGTATTCTTTTCTTCTGTGCTTATGATCTGGGAAAGAATGGGGTATCTTTGCTCGGGCAATTATCTAAAAGTTTAATCACCTCCATTTAAATTTAGGGACTTTCTGATTTGAGCAAGCAGCTTCTGACTATTTTTCAGCCATTCTACCTAACATGAAAGCAGAGTGTTATAGGAGATACTTTGGACTCCTTTCAATGGGATTTTAAGAATTTGCACTCATTGGCATATAAAGGGGACATGATCTGATTCATTATTTCCCCGAAGATAAAGCCATTATTGAGAACCTTGAGATGGGTCATCTTGCCTTCTACCACATGCCCAGGGAAGTTTACAGCCCGTGCTATTTACAAGGAGTTAAAAAAATCCAATCTTGGGAATCTTCCATCTATTAAGTCATCACTCATGTATTTGCATACTATTCTGCATACATTTGTATGATGAACTAAGTTATTTCTACAAAATCATTCAAAATGCCTCACTTTAGGGAAGTTAAGCAATGAGGCAATTATGTTCACTTTTATTATGAGAGCCAAAGACAAGCATGGAACAACCAAGAAACCTGTCCAACAGTGGGCTAGTTCTATTGGGCTGACTATTCTTACTTCTTCTATTTCATAGACTTTCAAGACAGGCTTGGATTGAAAAGTCCTTAAAATGAACAACAGTAGCAGTATTCATTTTTTTTTCCAATATATACATATATGTTTGTATTATTTATGCAGGAGTTCTATCATTCTCAGCTTTAATTTCATTATATATAAACTAATTATATTCATTTGTAATTCTCTCCATAATAAAGGAATTCAGATGTCAGTTTTACTACTTTTTAGATATGACATTAGCAAATAATTAAAAAACCTGAGCCTTAGTTTCCTTATCTATAAGTTGAAGATAATGCCTCATAGAATTCTTTTGCAGATTAAATATGAAAATATGAGGAAAAGTAGGCCAAGTGCAGTGGCCCCAAACTTGTATTCTTAGCTTCTTGGAAGGCAGGGATTGGAAGACTCATGGTTTGAGGCCAGCCTGGGCAAAAGTTTGTGAGATCCCATCTCAAACAATAGGTGGATTCAGTGGTGTGTACCTGTCTTCCCAGCTACGCAGGGAAGCACAAATAGAATTGTGGTCCAGGTTGGCCCAGAGCATAAAATGAGAACTTGTCTTAAAAATAACAATACAGAAAGAGTTAGTGGAGTGGCTCAAGTGGTTGAGCACCTGCCTAGCAAGTGTGAGGCCCTGAGTTCAACCCTTAATAATGGAAAACAAAACAAAATAAAATGATGAAAAGCATCTGGCATAGAGTAGATGCTCATAAATTGCTCTTTCTTTCTTTTTAAAAACCTCTTACTGTACCCCATTCAGCTTTGAGGGTTATAAAGCACCAACTTTTTTTTTTTTTATCTAAGCCATACCTCCACAGTTTCAAAACATCTGGCTAAAAAGTGAAAATGAATGTAACCATGCAGGTGTTTGGCCAGCATGATGACAGATATCAAACACTTGGAGCCATCTTAGTGATTGGCATATGTTTTTCTTAACTTTTATCCATGTGTATATGGATACAACTTGGTCAAAGAAAAAGCATTTTCTTAAATTCTAAATTAATCATTTTTAAATGCCATTACTAAATATATTTTACTGAATATATTTTTTCTTTGAAATATTTCTCGTTCAAACCACTCTAGAAAATAAAAGTGTTACTTAATTTCATTTCCTGGAATCTAGGAATTTTACAAAAAGAAGGAAGTAACTCTACATTTTAACCTCCCAAGTTTCTAATCAAGAGAATTAAAAACAAGAAAAGTTTAAGTGATAATTCCAGAACACAGGGTTAGATAGTAGTAGAGCTGAGACAAGCATACAACTTTTAACTTTAAATTGTAGACTCCCACATCACTCACTGCCTATCTTCTTTGCATTCAAGTCATATGGTTTTACCCATATGCACATATACTTGTATACACACAAACACACAAAAATAGCCCCACTTTTCCTTCTGACCATCATGTTCCTCTGTCATGATCTTTCCAAATATTTTTTAAAACCTGAGAAGAGAGAGAATAATTCAGGCTTCATTGCACTCCGTCACACATACATACATGCAGGAACCACACTCGGGCATCTGCCATCCAGGGCCTTGCTTAAAGAGATGTCATATTGAGATCTGGTATCCTGTGAGCAGCTGATGCAATTTTCCTCAGTCACAGGAATGAAGCTTGGATAACATTTTTGGCTCTGAGAAATCCCCAAGTCACAAAGAAATGATTCTGTTGACCTCGCAGCTTTGCACTCCCAATACAACATGTTCTTGAGCAGCTTCCCAAGGGGGAAAATAACGTGAGAGTTTTTAAGAGTGCCGAAAGCTTCTCCTCTAATCATCTCGTGTGGATTTCTCTAACATTCCAAGGCATCCCAGACAATCCCAAGAAAACTTTGGGGACTCAGTGAGGTTTTTAAAACATTTTTTTCTGCTCGAAAACACTACAGATAAACAGCTTCACATAATACCATCGTTATTCAAACATGCACACAATTTATCAACCGCCACTCCATCACAAAACAACTTAAAACTCAAAGAAGTTGGCCCTGATAGTTCCCAAAAGGATTTTTCCCCCTTTAATAATTTTTCAAGAAAGAATGTCAGAAGGCTGTCATCTTTTGGGGATTTAATTTAAAATTCTGTGTTCTGCTTATTTCATGTCTAAAAGCAGAGTGGGTGACTGGTGTTAGGGGAAGAAAAGAACATTTCTGATGAGTGGATTTGTCAGGAATATGACCAGCTGCAAGATAATCTGGAATACAGAGGTTGCCATTGCCACATGCTACAAATCAGGGCTTCTGTGTTTCCAGAAAAAAAAAGTTGGGTTTTGTTTCTTTACTAGAATCTTGCTGAACCAAACAATCCTGACCAAAATCTGACCTTTGCTACCTGTGACATAGGAACTTGAGGAGGTAAAGATCCTCTGACATGTGGTGCTGTTGTCCATGAATTAAGAATGATAGTAACACCTACTTCATAATATTGTTGTGAGGATTAATTCATACATTATGCTTAATCCAATATAGTAGTCATGAGCATATAATTCGATAAATATTAATAGAGCACATTGTTTATGTCAGGAGCTGTGGCTAGTGCTACAGACATAAGGATGAATAGATAGGCAAAGACAGAGTGCGTGGATAGCAGAGATAAACTAAATACTAATTTTAGTATAGAACTAATATGAGGTGTGAACGGTCAAGGTTAGAAGAAAGCTAAAGGAGTCACCATTGTTACTATTCTTTTAAAAGAGGTCCAGGATGAATGAAGACTATTTGTACAGCTTCTTCTGGACATGCTCAGTCATAGATCCTTCCAGATTTAGAAACAGAGAGTTAAGACTCTTAGCACTATGTGGGAAGCATATAGTTGGGGAATCTGTCTGTGGGTTGTACTATAAGAGCAGGGAGCTTTACCTCAAAATTTGCTGCCCATCACACTGTCAATTCAATTGATTCCTTTGGGTCTAAATGTTGTCGTCCATTGGAATTACCCCCCAAATAGCAATTATTTCTAAGAGGTTCACATCCTAGTGTATTATTATTATTGAAAATTTGTACTATCAGGGAAGGGCACAGAAGCTAACATTCCTTTCATGATTACCTATGAGTGAGTATTTTACATTGCTATCTTATTGTATCATAAAGATAGCACTGTGGTAGAAGTGTTCTTATCACTACTCTGTGGAAGAGAAAACAAAAGTTCAGAGAGCCTAAGTTATGAACCCAAAGTGGACCTGAGATTCAAATTTCGATTGGCTGAGTCATGAATATTAATTGATCGATTAATTTGATAGTTTAATCATTACAACAAACTTGCGATGTACCATCATGAGCCTCATTTTATAAGAAAACTGGGAAGAGGAGAAGCCTAGTGGTTTATTGATTAGAAAGTGGAGAAGTTTTCTGATCAACACCATGGTGAGTATTTAGTTATCACTTTAGAGGGAATCATTTAGCAGTGTGTGTACTGTATGCAAGAATAACAATGTATCCATGAATAGCCTTATGGTGGTCTCTTCAAAGAAGTTTTATCTAAGGGTTAGTTTGGGGCACCAGGAGAGATGAAAGGACCATGGGAACAGGAAGATGTGAAAAGCAATGTAGTCCTGCCCAAGCATTGGCAGAAGGGTGGTGACTATAGTGAGGTAATTATCATTCTCTGTGAAGATTCATGGAGCCATGTGAACATCAAAGACAGATGAGAGCTTCTAGCTGAGGATTTTCCAGTGCAGGACCTTCAACGTAGGAAAATCACCTACAACCATAGTAATATAAGCTTGAAAATTTGTTTTGTATGACATCTGGTATGATGTACATTTTATGAGGCATTTGAAAATAAAATTTTTGTACAGTTTCTGTAGTATTATAGCCTTACTTAAAACTACTTAAATCTTTGTAAGAATAAGATGGCAACTAAAATATAAAGAGAGAAAAGATTCATTGTAAGATATGGTAAAAATCTTAAAAATTGCACTACCTGTGCAGCAGTGTACATAGCTTTTTGAAAGTGTACTTGGACTAGTTTTAAATGTGTATTGCAAACTCTCAGGCAAGCACTATAAAGGATTTTTTAAAAATTGTAACTGATATTTTAAGAAAGAAGAAAAACAGAACCATATAAAATGGTCAGTTAAAACCACAAAAGGGAGAAAAGGTGTGAAAGAAAAATATATGAATAAAGAACAAGGACAAAATTTAGGAAACAGTAAAAAATATACATGTATCAATTTGGCTACTTTAATAACTGCTTTAAATGCCAATGGCCTAAGCACAGTATATAAAAATACAAGACCCAACTATATGTTGTTGATAAGAAAACCAATTTAAGCATATCCATGTATATAAAACAAATTAAAGGGCTAAAGATATACCATGCTAGCACAATCAAAGGAAGTGGGGATAACTACATTACTTTCAGATATAACATACTTGAGAACACAGACCCTTTACTAAGGACAAAGAAGGATGTTACATGTGATAAAGGCATCTATAATCCAAGAAAACATGACAATCCTTAATGTATACATGCTTAATAACAGTAAGTCAAAATGTCTGAGGTTAAAAACCCCTCCACCAGACATGAACAAAAATAATAGGCAGAAAATCAGTAAAAACAGACAAACTCAGCAGCATCCATTGATAAACTGAATATAACTGAAACCCAATGGCTTCTTTATCCATAAGCAGCAGATTGTACATATTCTTTTGAAGATCATGTGAAATGTTCACCAAGATAGAACATGTTTTGGGCCAAAATCACAACCTTATCAAATTTAAAAGAATAGCAACAGTACAATATCTTTTCTCCGATTACAATGAAATTAAACTAGAAATCAATAACAAAAGTTAGCTGGAAAACTCTAAAGCACTTGAAGATTAAACTTACATATCTAAATAGCACATGCTGCAAAGAAGAAATCTCAAGTAAAAAGTAAAAATGAAAATACAACCTATCAAAATCTATGGGGTACAATGAAAGCAGTGGTTAGAAAGACATTTGTAAGACTGAATGAATACAGTAGAAGAAAAAATTTAAAATCAACCATCAAAGAAGAAAAATATAAAATCAATTATCTAACTTCCCATCTTAGGAAACTAAAAAAAGAAAGTCATACTATATCCAGAGTAAGCAGAAGTAAGTAAATAAGAATAATAAAGGAAGAAAAGAATTAATATATAAAAATCCATCACTTCCCTATATAACAGTAATGGACAAGTAGGATTTGAAACTGAAAACAAAATACCATTCATATTATAGCCCCAAAATAAAATATATAGGTATATAACTAACAAAATATATAATGATTTATATGTGGAAAATACAAACTCTAGTGAGAGAGATCAAAGAATTAAATAAATGAAGAGATATTTCTTGTTCATAGATAGGAAGAGTCAATATTAACAAGAGGTCAATTCTTACCAAGTTGATCTTTGTTTCAATGTAATCTCAATCAAAATCTTAACATGTAATCTTGTGAATACTGACAAACTGATTCTAAAATTTATATGGAGAGGCAAAAGACAGAGAATGACCAACTCAATTGAAAAGAACAAAGTCATAGGACTGATAGTACAACTTTAAGATTTACTGTAAAGCCACAGTAATCAAGATAGTATAGTATTGGCAAATAATAGATCAATAGACTGTAATAGTGAGTCTGGAAATAAAACCATTTAAGTATAAACAAATGATCTTTGACAGAGGAGCAAAAGTAATATATCAAAGCAAAGATAGTTTTTTTCAAATGCCCTATTCTCATATAAGTGGACATCCTTATGTGGAAAAGAAGTAAAGAAAGAGAGGGGGAGCAAGTGAAGAGAAGAGAAGAAAGAAGATGAAGAAAAAGATGAGGAAAAGGAAGTAGGGAAGGGGAGGAGGAGGAAGAGGGAGAAGAAGAAGGGGAGGGGAAAAGGGAAAGGAGAACCAGAACAAGAAGGTAGGAAGGAAAGAAGACAAAAAAAAAAAAACCAAAAAACAAAAAAGGAAAATAAAGAGAAAAAATTAATCTAGATCACACTGAAAAATTAACTGAAAACTGATGGAATGCAGAAAGGTACAGAGACTTAGGAAGACAGTTTGACAGTTTCTTACAACAGTAAACCTACCCTGACCATATGGCTGCACAATTATGCTCCTTGGTATTTTCTCAAATGAATTAAATATTTGTGTCCACACAAAAACCTGCACCCAGATGTTTATAACAGATGTTTTCATAATTGCCAAAAGTTGGAATCAATCATGATGTCCTTTAATGAATAAACAAACTATGGTACATCCAGACAATGAAATATTATTCAGTGTTTAAAAATGAATTCTCAAGACTTGAAAAGACATGGAGAAAACGTAAATGCATATTATTAAGTGAAAGAAGCCAACTTGGACAAGCTACATACTGTATGATTCCAACTCTGACATTCTGAAAAACTAAGTGCTTCTACAATATATGTGGTAGAAAGATCAGTGGTTGCCATAGATGGTGAGGAAGGATGAATGAATAGGTAGAGAATAGCAGAGTTTCCAGGCACTGGAACTGCTCTAGATGATACTAAAATGATTGATACATGCTATTCTGCGTTTGTCAAAACACATAGAAAGCCCTAAAACTATTGACTATGGGTGATGATGTGTCAATACAGATTCATCAGCTTTAGCAAATGCACCCTGGTGGTGCCAAGTTGATACTTACAGTACAGGAGATTGATTGTATGTGGAGACAGAGGTTTATAGCAACTCTTTCTACTTTGTGCACAATTTTGCAGTGAATCTAAAAGTACTCTAAAAAAATTTTTTTAAAAAAATTTATAATTTCCACTCATCTTATTTTTAATTTCTTGTCAAAATATTTCATGTCTTTAGTCCTTACAATATATGTAGATAGCTCAAAATTATACAATACATATGTGTTAGCTATTGAATGTATTTTATCATATATTTATAAAATTGCTAATACATTAATCCATTATATTTTATGCTATAAATATACAGTAAATATAATGTTATGTTATAAAATTTTATTATTTAATATATACTAGCTTATTTCCATGTATTATAAGTGCACATATATATATATATATATGTGTGTGTGTGTGTGCGTGTGTGTGTGTGTGTGTGTGTGTGTGTGTGTGTGTAAAACTATCCTAAAACTTAGGATTTGGGGCTTTATAATTCTAATTGAATGATAATAATTAAAAGTATTTATTAATGTGAATTGTCAAGTCACTTTCTCTTTTTGTCCTCACTGTGCTAGAGCTCTTTGAAGTAGGATCATTTTCCATATCTATTTTTAAATGAATAAACAAAGTCACAGGAAGGTGAATAACTATCTCAGAACTACTCAGAGTCTCACAAGTTCAGCTAAGTTTAGACTTAGACATCTGTGAGCCTGAAAGCTGTATTAGCCCAATTGGCTAGCTGTGTAACTTTGGGTGAGTCCCTCAGACTCAGAGCTGCTTTTTGCTCATCTTTCAAATGTGAGGGTTGCCTTATGTAATTTCCAGGCTTCCCTCCAGCCCTCATATCTGTGTGGCTGGTAGGATGGAAAAAGGCCAATATGTAAATACTAGAGGAGGGACCATTTTCATCATTTACCTTACATAAGATGTGAAGGTCAGAGGGAGAAATGCCCTTGGGTTGATTTATTAACATAGGTCTTGGCTCCTACTCTGCCCACCCTCCCTAGCTCCCACACCCAGAAATGAAGAACATAACATTCTAGAGATGAAGTGGGAGCAACATTACCCCAAGGTTGTGACTTGAAGGATCTCCTTTTGTCAACAAGGATCCTAGTCTCTGTAGAAATTACCCTATCATGAAAGTTTCCCTCCAAAAGGAGATTTCCAAAAATGCCTCTGTACAATGAAACTACACTAGGCTAAAAAGTGATGATGGCTCTTATCTGTTTGCATCATGCTTTATGATTGCAAAGTTGTTCATGTCCTTAGTGATCCTAATTTTATTCTCATCACCTACATGAAAGATGGAGAGGAAAGGGATTGTAATTCCTGGTGCACATCTGAAAAAAATTTGAAGAGTCAGAGAAACGTGAACACTGGTACAATGTCACCATGATAGTAAAATGTTGGAATTGGATTAAGAATTCAGGTTTTTGACCATTTAGTCAAGTGCTCTTTTGACCCCAGAAATATCTGATGTACAAACTATTTTAACAGAAGGAGAACTAGAGAGACCCCAGCTATAACCGTTGGCTCTGTGGCCTGGTGTTTGCTTTCAAAGCCACCAATGAAGGACTTGGGCCTGGTGAAACAGCCAGAGGTTGTTCCAGTCTGAGATGAGTCTCAGCTTTTTGGAAATCCCCTAGACCAGCAGGTGGAGCCTCTTGTCATGTTCATTTCCAAAGACCGAAGATTTTTCTTCTGTCTTTGCATTTGTTTCAATTTCCTCAGGTGCTGGAGTAGGAGTCTCATGATCCCTGACCTGGAGGTTCAAGTACACTTAAATACACAAAAGCATTTAGCAAAGGAGTCTGAGGGTATGTCAGCTTTGCAAATACAGCAAACAATTGAAGGAAGTGGAGATGGGGTGGAATGCACCTCCAAAGAGCTGTCAGCAGGCATTGGATTCAGAAACAGCAGGGTGACCACCTTTCTTTTTAAAGAAAGGACAGTTGGAGTCCATGACTGTTTCTTTAGTAAACAACAGCCTGAGCCATGTTAGGGAGCAATGCCCTTTTTCTATAGATATTGTCTGCATAATACCTTTGCTTTCCAGTGGCAAGACCAGAGAAGGCCAGGTGGTTTTAAGTATAAACATTTCTTTGCCCTGTATGCATTTAGTGCCATGAATAGGTCATCTTTTCCTCCCACTTCCAAAATATTTTGTTTTCCATCTCTTGCTTCTTTTCCATGTTGCTTTGAGAAAGATCCAAAACATCCTCCCTGGTTTCCTAAGTTGTTTTTTGTTGTTTCAAACCACAGCCTAAATTTAAACTCTGGCCTAGGAGAGGGAACTAACTGGTGGTTATGGGTGTGGTTTCATTGTTGCCTTAGGGATAATTACCTTCAGCCAATAGTCTTAACTTTGTGTACAGGTAAATTGAGGATATGTCTATGTTTCATCACAAAGGCATTGTCCACAGGCCTTGGTGAAGAGCTTTCTAATTTGCTTTCCTAATTAATCCAGTCAAGGACAGATAGATTAATCTTCCTAAATATTAACAGCTTTTTATCATCATATCATTCTGACCAGAAGCTTGATAGATTTCAGAGCGCCTTCACCCTCTGTTTCTAAAATGAAGGAGTTTCTTAGCCTGGTCTTCAGTGCCTCCAATGTCTGGCCTCAACTTACCTTTTTCATCACCTTGCTCATGTTTCATCACAAACTAGCCTGGCCCACTTTTTTCCTTTCACATTCTTTCTTCCCTTCTTGGCTTGTACTTGCCTTTTCCTACTAGAACTGAACTCTATTTCTGTCAAATAATCTGATATTTTCTGTTGTTTTTGTTCAAAGCCCAGCTGGATATCTTCTTTTTCTATGCAGGCTTTCTGGATTTCTCTAGTCCACATTACTTCCCCTTTGTTTTGAAAGCATGGGAGTATCTATTCTGCTCAAATGAGACTGCAGAGCCTGTTCCAACTCATTTTGGCCCTGTGTAATTGCTTTTTTCTGAACTGTGCTCTGCTATTATACCACTGGACCACATAATAAACATTATAGGAAACAACTCTGCAAAAGCACCATCACATTTGTTGGGTAGATGTTGTTGGGGACATGGTTTAGTATATTTCATGGTGTCCTTTCCATGCAGACCCATGGGAAAAATGTCTGTCAGTCCTCAAAACCAAGAATAGCTGGGTTACTCCTGAACTGCTGTTTTGTTTTTATCTGTGGTCATTGTGAGTCATGTCTCCTTCTTTTCATAGGCCCAGAGCCAGAATTGCAGCCCATCACAAGTAACAAGTAAGACTTAATGACATGTACTTGGGAGGGGGTACATAATTGCATTAACTGTGGCTTCTTATTTTTATTTCCTGTCTTTATTTTTCTTTCTTCCAACTTTCTCTTTTATTTATTTTATAATATGGCAATTGTGCATATCTTTGTAAAAGAGCTCCCAATTATTTTTGGAATTCAATGAGAACATATATAAATATAAATGAAATAATTCCTTGCATTATTTTTTAATTTCTGTACATAAATCTTTGGTACGTAGCTTGCTGAATTTTTACATATGTATTACCTCCCCCCTCCCCGCAACTCCCACTTAGATCAAGAGATAGAGCATTCTAGAACACCAGAAGGCATTACTTCCTTTCATTACTTGTTTTTTTTATGTCTATGTATCTTGGCTCCCCACTTATTTTGAATATTGTTTGAGGATAAAACTGTATTGTTTTTATCCTATGCAAAGCTTAAGATGGATTCCAAGGCATAACAGGTAATCAAGAAATAGTAATTGATGGAAGGAAAGGCCTTGTTCCTAATGATGCCCAGTGCTGAGCCAGAACTCCTGCACAGCCCTCAGGTAGAGATCAAAGCCTGGGTGTTCTGGGTCTCCAGTGTCTGGTACAGGGTCAGGAGCACTATAGACTCTGAATACTGATCTCATTGACTTAAGACTTTTTATAGTGAATACTGTCTCAATTTGAGGAAGTATGAGTAGTTTTCCTAATTCTGGTAATGAGGCTGGGAAAAATCCCTGTGCTATCTAACACTGGCCAAAATTACCCTAGAGGGTTTACCTCTGTTGCTCCCTCTTCTGCCTTCTACACACAGAACAGGGGACCCCTCTGAGCACCTGCCAGCTAGGATTACTTAGCTCTTTCACCATTACATACCCTCTTACTCAAGGCCTCTTTGACCTGCATAGAAGAATCTCTCTACATGGGGAAAAGCATGTGCACTGGATATAGGGTATTGAGTTGGCAGCCCTGGGCTCCACCAACTCATTCTTTTCTAACTTTAATGACTTGGCAAAGAGAACTACACAGAGTGGGGGGTGAGAAGACTCTTTTCCTCTTTGTGCCTAAAGAACGCTTATTGGTCACCAAGAGGAGAATAGTCTTGATTGAGAATTTATTTTGGAGTGCATGTTTGCACAATATGTGAGAAAAAAACAAAACAAGCACATATTATTAACAATAATGGAAACAATGTGAAATTTTCAAGAACGATTTTAATTTATTTTAGTCTTCACTCTCTGGCCATCTGGTAAAGAATCTTGTCTCAGAGAAAAAACTGAATGGTAAGGACATGGGGGAAAAGTCATTCTAATGGAAAACTAGGCCAAGGGGAAGAAGGAAATCATGGCAGTGGATGGACAACTAGTGGACTTAGCAACTCCACTTGAATGAAATAATGGAATGATTCTGCTGCTTTCCTCTGCATGGGATTCCAACGAATTTCTTGAAGCTTCAATATTCACAATTTTAATCAAAAGACTGCATAACTATTCCTTGGCTAGTTTTTACTTTGAAACAAAATAACTCTGAATTTTTGCTCTATATTTTTTCTGTGAGGCTATCAAGACTACGTGATTAACAAGCAGTGCAGTTGATTTCCACTAGTCATTTTTCCTTAAGATGGAAGTTAAGTAAGGAAAGTACTATTTAGGTACCAATCCTGCAGTTCTTGATTTGATAGAGTAATAATTGTTCTATTTCTTATCTGATAATATTAGCCAGGCTTTCTTTTCGCTAAAGACAGAACTTTTATTGGTAGGGGGTTAGAGAAAAGGAGGGCAAAAGGAGGATATCAGTATTTACCAATATACCCTATAAATAAATAAAGTTAGCCAGGAATAAAGTTAGACTCTCTCTCTTTCTCTCCATATATATACATATATATATATATATACATATATACATATAACTTTATTTATATTTTATTATTATATTTATTTTAATTTTATTTCCAAAACAAGTATGAGAGGTAACTCTTATTCTCATTTATTTTATGAATATAACTTGAACATTCATGTGTGCCAGAGACTATGCAAGGTGATATGGACTATATGTTCATGTCCTTCCTGAATTCTTATGTTGAAACCAAATTTCAATATGATGGTGTTTAAATGTTAAGCCTTTGGGAAGTGATTAAGTCATGTGGGAACAGCTCTCATGAATGGGATTAGTGTCCTTTCACAAGAGGCCCCAGAGAGATGTCTCATTCCTTCTTCCATATGAGGAGACAGAGAAAAGAAGGTCATCTGTTAACCAGGAAGTAAGTCCTCACCAGTGGCTGTGACTATTGGCACCTTGATCTTGGACTTCCCACCCTGCTGTTACTAAGCCACCCAGTGTATAATATTTTGTTAGAGTAACCTGAATGGACTAGGGTAGAGGAAATAGGTGTGTGGAAGTAAATGATTAGGTCCCTGCCTTCATGGATGCCAAGGGTATAGTAGGAAATATAAACTGTAAACAAGTAAATCAACAAAATAAATGTATTCTTTATTCAGGAATTATGCATAAACTCCTCTGACTACAGAAATGGTGCTGAGAACAGTGCTGCTGTTAACTCTCCTTTGGGAACTGATGCAAGACTTCACTAAGAAAAGCAAAAGGAAATGCCTCTTTCTAGGTCCTGGATTCCTTCTCTTGTCATTTGTGGTCTCCTTAAATCAGAAGCAGAGAGACTATATTCTCTCTCTCTACAGTTGCTTATGGTTCAGATTTTAAAGCACAACATCTGTGTTTAAGTATTTTTGGCTATTTCTAGTCCTATTTGCCAGAGCTTAGGTCCTTGTGTTGTGGGACTTAAGGATCTGTAGCTCTTTGCCAATGGCTGACTGGAGCTGCCTGCTGATACCCTAGAGTGGCTTTTCTCTCAGGAAGCATGTTGTGGGTAAGATTTTACATGCCAGCCTGAATTTAAATGGCTAGAAAACAACTACTGCTGTTACTAAAGCATAACTTCTAGTGTGGAAGAACATCAAGGAATACTTTCCTTGACCTTTTATTTATTTATTTATTTTTTGCTGTCACCAAATGGATATTGTTTCTTTTTCTTTATTTTAATTGTGTAGGGTGGGGGTACATTGTGACATTTACACAAGTTCTTACAACTATCAAATATATCATACTTGAATTTACCCTCCCACACTGCCCCCGTTTATCTTCCCCTCCCCCAATTCCTGGAACAGTTTTAAAAACAACCAATCATTTTTGCATTTACATATATGTGTTCACAGTATTTGCACCATATTCACCCTCCTAACCCCTTTCCTCGCTAGCCACCGCCTGCCTCCCACTGGTACCAAGTCCCCCCTGCTCCTGGATTGGGCAGGACCTGTTCTGCTCTCAGATTTTGTAGAAGAAAAAAGAAAAGAAGAAGAAAGTGACATTTTTGCTTATTTGAGATAAAGGTAGCTACACAGGGAGTTTCCTTGTGGTATTTCCATGTATTTATGTATTATAACCCCAATTTGTTCATTTCCTCTATTTCTCTTCATTCTACCTTAGTCCCTTTCTTATGGTGGTTTCAGCCAATGTAAAAATTCTATATTCATTCTCATATATAGAGTATATCAACCATATCCATGACCTTTTTAAAATGAAGTCTCACCATTCTTGTAACAATTGGTAGTGGCCTAATAGAACAGAATTTTGTAACTTTTTCCTTGTTTTTGTACTATTATTGTAAATATTCTCTTAGTTTGAAACAGTTTCTAGACTTGTTTTGTTTTTGTTTTTGGTGGTGCTGGGCTTTCAACTCAGGGCTTCATACTTGCTAGGAAAGTACTCTATGACTTGAGACACACCTCCAGCATTTCAGATTTTTAAAGGTTAAAAAAAATTATACTTGTTATTGCCAATAACATTTTTATATGTTGATATTTATGCTACATTTCAAGGTATTCTATACATTTAGAATTTCAGGAAGGAGGGTATCTCTGGCAGAAATGAGACAAGATTTGTGTAAGAAATTTTAGAGAAAAAAAGTCGAAGTTCAAAATTTCAGGATGCATGATTAAGACTATTTCAAAAAGAAGACTACCTGTTTCTCACAAAGTATCATGGCCAAGTAGACATTTATTGAGAAACACAAAGAAAAAGATATCTGGTCTTAATTCATGAGCATGGGTTGACTGTGGGCTAGGAGGGATATTTCTGCCTATGCCTCTGTAAAATGGGGTGATCAAGGATACCTTTTATTATGGTTTGGAACTTAAATATCCCCCAGATTTTTGTGTTAAAGTCTTGGTCCCCAACTAATGGTGCTATTGGGAGATAGTGGAAACTTTAGGACTGGGCCCATTTGGAGGAAATATGTGATTGGAACAGACTCCTCAAGGGGATTTTGGGACGCAATTCCCTTTCTCCTCTCTTTCTTTGCTTCTTAGCTACCATTAGGCCAGCAGTTTCCTTGACCATGCCCTTTAGACATGATGTACTGTTTTGTCATAGGTCCAAAGGCAACAGGACCAAACAACCATGGACAGAGACCTCTGAAATTGTGATCCAAAATCTTTCTTCCTCTTAAGTGATCTCAGATATTTTGTCTTAATGATGCAAAGTTGACTAGCATACACTTTAAATCCAAGAAAAATTGCATTCTACGACTTCTGTCAGAGCAAAGGCTTTCCTTTGCTGGAAGCTTAATTGAGGCAACTGGATCACCATAGACAGCCATGTGTCTCAACGAGCAAATGCTGAGTTCTGTGAGTAGCTGCTCAAGCACACAATCCCTGCAGCAGCAATGCAGGTAGAAGCAATACAGACAGTGAAGAGTGGTAGAACTGTCACAGCAATAGGACTGTCACCTACTAGGAAGTTCTCAATTCCTTCAGGCTCTACCTGACAGGAGAACAAACCTATGATTTAGCCAAAGTCTATTGTCAGTACCATGATTGTGTTTTCTCATGTCCTTGAATGGTACTATGACCTTTTAGCCCTGAACCCAAGTAGCTCTGGTGTTGGAAGACAAGATTCCAACAGTGCAAGACCAACTTCTGAACCTCATTCCAAATGAAGTAGGGAGGGCTCAAATAGGAATAAGAATGTTCTGGATTTAGAATCACTTGTTTTTAGTGTATCCCTCTTAAGAGCATAACTGGGCTATGTTCAGGGAAATGTTTTGAATGGCAGCTTCAGTGAAATTGGTAGAAGAATCTATTCTTTTTCTTTTAACACCCTCTTTTACTCTACAGATGCTGACACAAATAGAATACACCTGTGCTCATGAAACATGTCCTGACACTTGTCCCCAAAATAGCCACAGAATGTAGCACAGCAATGGGCACATCTTGCTGGGTGTTGTCTCAGAAAAGAAAAAATTGCAAGGCCTTACACTTTGCTGAAGTTGCTGCTCCCCTCTCCAAGCACATAATCTTGCACATATGTTGTGATGAAAAGAAATATTCTCTAACAAAATACACAAACATTAATAGATCTCTGAGCTTTTAAGTTTGACTTCTTTCCCATGCCATTGCCTGCTCTGAAGTAAATTGAAAGATGCAGAGATTTACAATGTATAGATAACACCTGTTTTAAATATTGGAGATGGAATTAGGAACCATAATTCTGAACATTCTAATGAAAGACACTTGAAGATTATTGTAGCAAGTCAGGAAGATACACTTAGAGACCTTTGAGAAAATCTTTGTGGTAGAAGCAGAGAAAAGTTATGATTTCCTTGTGGGGTGTTGTACTCGAGTTTGGGTTGAATTTGAAATGATAGGAACAAGGTCTCATGACTAGACATTGTGAAGGTTGTGGTTTTCAGTATCATAAATAAGTATGGTGAGGCCTCTGAATTCCAGAAGTTGCTAGTATGGAAAGAAGTTTTTGAATAAGGAGGGAAGGAATGAGTTAGAAAAGAGAGTTGCTGGATTCACTCTGAGATAGCTTCAAACTTGTGAAGTTTATCTTTTAATCATATCTTGGTAAGCATCACCCATTCATATACTCAGCAGAAAATGTTTGAACATCCTCTATGTTTTAGGCACTGTACTGAATATGTACAGAGATGACTGCATAGTGTCTTCCTAAAGTTGTTCTCAATAAGAAAATCCACAAACAGACCCTTAAAGAGCAAGTTCTGAGGGCAAGGATAGACATCTGCACACAGCAGCAAGGAAGGCCATATAACGTGGTCAAGACGTTTTGGGACGGCTTCATGTGAGAGGAAGCCCATGAACTAGATGTTAAAGGAGAGGAAGCCCATGAACTAGATGTTAAAGGATTTGTTAGAACTCACCAAACTTACCTACACCAAAGCAACCACAGAAGTTGGGCCGGAGTAGTTCACCTGCATAATAAAGGACAGGATGCAAAACTTGCCAGTTCTATTTGAGATTGGTGGTGGGGATGGATGATTATTGGCCTGAACTGGAAACCAAGTGCAAGGTATGGTGGTGCTTGGAGATGGTAGTAAGGATACTGGGAGTCATGCTGCAGAAGGTGCGGATTCAGTAGAGGACACGGGCAGCTAGCTGGAATATGAAGCGTTCACTTTAGGAGAACTGGACTGTAGGTGAAAAGGTTGCTGCACAAAACTCACAGCAAGGCAGCCAGGCTCTGAACAAGGAAAATAGAATGAGGGATAGAAAGGAAGGGAGATATGACTAGCAAGAGTTAGTAATTTGTCAGTATGGGGGAGGCAGACACACTGGTGAGGAGAAAGTAAATCTAAACCCAATTCTGCCTTTCTTTTTTATGCAAATTAGGCAATATTATGCTATCACTTTATGAGGATAGCAAACTCTAGAGAGTTTATCTGCATTTCAGAACTTAAAATAAGCAGAGCTCTTTCTTGCCTTCGGACTGTTTTACACACTATTTCCTCTATATAGAATATGAAATTACCAGTGCTTCAATTGTCTGCTGAATTTTTCTCATCCTTCAGGTCTGGGTTAAAGGTCACTAGGTAAGAATGACTTTCTATGACCACCCTAGACTAGTGGGGCTCCCCCTTATTGTTCTCATTCCATCCATCTGTCCATATCTTTCAAAACATATAATATCATTTCTGTTTGCTCTATTATTTGTTATCAGCATCATTTCTTTTTTGTCTTCTAATATATTCCCAGAACTGGCAGTGGTAGCCATCCAAGATAATAACTGTTTGAACAGAGGTGCTACCTAAGCAGTGTGCTGAACTCTATGCCCCCAGGAAGTGACAGTTTAAGCTGTCACTTATGCCTGGGGATGCAAACAAATGTTAAGGTGAGAAGGCACATGTTGCGTTAAATTGGCAATAAGATATGTTGAAATTCTAACTCCTACCACCTAAGAATGTGACCTTAATTGGAAGCAAAGTCTTCACAGAGATAATCAAGTTAAATGAAGTCATTAGAGTAGGCTCTAATCAAATATGAATGGAGTCCTCATACCAGGGACTTCTGGACAGAGAACAGGTACCAGGGAAATGTGAAGAGATGCTGGGAGAAGATGGCTGTCTATAAGACAAAAAGTGCCTGAGGCCACTAGAAGCTAGAAGAGCATCCTTCCCTGGGGCCTTCAGAAGAACACAGTCTTGATAGCCCATGATTTTGAAACTATAAATTGTAGTTCTGAGCCACCCAGTTTGTGGTACTTGTTATGGCAGCCCTAGGACATTAAGACAACTCCTTCATAGAGATCACAAGGTCCTGGGATTATATGAGTCTGTGATGTCCATAGGGTTCTACAAGCTAATATGACCTTATTGTTTTTAATCAACAAGATTTTCTTTTACTGTAAACCTTGCTTGTACCTTTGTCTTATAAGAGTTTATATTCTGAACAATGGGTGCAGTTTGTGAGAACTGTCATTAGCTGAGTTTATAATCCTTGAAAATCTGGGCAGAAATAATTAGTTTGTCACTGTTCAGACCAAGAGCAATGAAATTATATGGAGCAGAATGGGATAATTAGGCTAAGAATAGTGACTGCTTTTATACTAAATATAGGTAAAAGAATATCTGAGAACTTGTAATAAGTGTGTTCTCTGCAAATGACTTCAGAATTTAAACACCTAGATCATACTTTTTACTGCAAAAACAAGAACTAATCATTGACTTTCATCAGTTTGTTTTTAAACTTGTCTACATTTCTTTTCTCATGTTAACAATTAGTCTTTTAACTGGTACACCCACAGAATGTTAAAATATACTCAAAGTCCAACCATGTACTAAAAGACATTCACTCACCACCTCCACTCTTATTCCTTCACACTTTCTCCCAACTGGCTATGGAGCTAGTTCTAAGTACAATTTTAATATTTTTTAAAGTGCAGAAAATTATTTGTATAATTTAAAGTGTCAGTTCATCTTCAAATCTGCTAATAACCAAGTTTAAAAACAATATCTGGAAACCTAAATTATAGTACTTCCTGTCAGTAGCTTAATTGTAGTTTTTAGAGATATCATTAGCTCTAAGAAAAAAAAAAAGAAGAAAGAAATATATTTAATATATAAAGTTGAATAATTTTGTTCCAAAATTTATGGTGATAGTTTAATACCTATAACTTAGCATCAACTTTCTGGGAGGAAATTTCTAAAAATCCTTGTGAGATACATCACTGCAGTTCCTGAAGTCCTGAAGTCTCATGTACTTACCTGATAAATTAACCCTGCTAAGAAATTAACCTGAGCCAGATCTTTCAGACATAGATTGCTTTAGCATATGCTTTGTAGTTTTAGGAAAAATGAATTTAGGGAATGTGACTGTTAGACTACACAACTGTCACCTCAACTTCCTCTTACTCTTTCTTAGTTTTGATCAGATAGTCCTCCCTTGTGTAGTTTATAGTAACCTTCATTGAGTAATGAAATCAGTTTATATTTCCCTGTCACCCAAGAGTATACTCACTACTTAAAATGGCCTGAGCATACTGAGCAAAATTGTATTTGCATGTTAGGAGAGAAGTTTCTCTCTCACATACATCTGTCAAGTATATTGCTTCATCCACATCTTATAGACATTTGTAATCATTATGAGAGCCCACACCAGAAACCATGATAAAAGAGTGATGGATAAAACCTAGCCAAAGAATGATAAAAGACACATGTCTCTGTGGACATCAATGAATTGCTACATAAATCTGAGAAGTTGCTTTACTTCTTATTTCTTTTTAATCTGACATAACAAATTTCTTGATATTTAAAGACAAGTTTTGCAAATGAATGCACCCTAAGTGACATGCTAATTTGGTCACCAAGGCACAAAGGATTGAACCAAGCTTTGGTCAGACGTGAGCCATAGTAAAATGTTCTCTGAGAAGCGCATTGAGTTACAGTCATGCTTCCATGTTGGGTCAATGTGAACTTTGCCTTCTGACAGTACTGTATTCTAGGTCATAGTACTTGCTTATTTACTTTGTATCTTTTGGAAAATATAAAGGTTATTGTATTTATGGGGTACTTCATATGGAACATACACATTTCTAGTAAATATATGAGGACTAATCCTGATAAATTTGCCTAAAACCTCCCTTAAGATATGCATCATAAACTCCATTTTACATATGAGGAAACAGACGCAGAGAGAGACCAAGAAACTCCTGTTGGGCCATACAATTTGAAGGTAGTGGAATATGGAGCTCTAAATTCAAAAGACATTTGTGATGGAAAAATGAGACCTGTTGAAACTATTCTAAGAATGAGGGAGAGGCACAGATAAAGGAAAAGATGGAGGGGGTGAAATTAATTCTTTAAATGTTTGGTGGAATTAACCAGTAAAGTCCAGGGACTTTCTGGTCCAGGTATTTTCTTTGCTGAAAGCTTTTTGATTGCTGATTCAGTCTCTCCCCTGTTCTATTCTATTCAGGTTTCTAGTTTTCCTTGATTCAGTCTTGGTAGACTTTGTTTCTTGGAATTCATTCATTGTTCTAGGATCTCCAGTTAGTTGGTATATAATTTTTCAAACAAACTTCCCTTACCCTTTTTATTCTCTCATCAGTTATAATGTCTCCTTTTTTCACATCTGTCTATTCAAGTCTTCTTCATTTAAAAAAAAATCTGTGTTTGTCAAGTTAGTTATTTTTAATGAAAAGCAACTCATTTTGATTTTTTGTATTAGTTTTCTGTCTCCTATTTCATTTACATCTGCTCTGATCTTTATGGTTTCCATCTTTCTGATAACTGTGGGCTTAGTTTGTCCCTTTTTACCTAGATCCTCGAGGAATAGAGTTTGAAACCTCTGTTCTTTTTAAGGTAGGTGTTTATAACCTATGTGTTACTATTGCTTTTTCTGTACAGGTTTTGGTGTGTTGTGTTCTCATTTCATTTTTGTCTCAGGTATTATCTCATTTCCATTTCTCTTTCTTCTTTGACTCATTAGTTTTCATAGTTTGTCATTTAATTTCCAATTATTTGTTAATTTTCTAGTTTTCCTTCTGCGGTTGTTTTCTTGTTTCATTCTCTTGTTGTCAAAAAGGATTCTTGGTATGATTTGAAAGTTCCTAAATTTGTGAAGACTTGCTTTCTGATCCAACGTAGGCTCTATTCTGGAGGATGTTTCCTATACATGTTAGAAAATGTGTACTCTGATGCCATTGAGTTGGATGTTAGGTACAAGCCTATTGGGTCACCTTTGTTCATAGCATCATTAATGCCAAATATTTCTTTGTCAGTGTTCTGTCTAAATAGCCTATTACTGAAAGTTCAGTATTATTAATATTATTATGTGGCTATCTGTTTATTATTTCCCCTTCAGTTCTGTCAATGTTTGCTTTATATATTGAGGGGCTCCATTATTGAATGTATATATTTATAATTGTTGTAACTTTTTGATTACTTGATACTTTTACCACTACATAATGGTCTAGTTCTTCTTTTGTGAGTTTTTTATTTGAAGTCCACTTTGCCTGATGTAAGTATGGATATCCCTACTTTCATTAGGTTACAATTTGCATAGAATATTTTTTCCCATTCTTTCTCTTTCAGCCCATGTGTGTGCCTAAATCTAAGGGCAAGTCTTCTATAGAGCACATACAGTTGAGTCTTTTGTTGTATGCATTCAGCCACTTTATTAATTGAAGAAATTAATCCATTTACATTTACTTAATTACTAATAGAGAAGAGCTAATGATTGTCACTTTGTTAAATGTTTTTGTCTGTCTTGTTGGTCTTTTATACTTTTCCTTACTTGCTCTGTTTCTTTGTGCTTCATTGACATTTTGTAGTAATTTGCTTTGATTCCTCTGTCATTTTCTTTTGTGTGTTTTTAATAGATGTCTTCTTTGTGATGACCATGGGGCTTTCATAAAATATCTTACAGTTATATATCCATTTTAATCTAATAAAAATTTTGGTTGGACATAAAAACTCAACTCTTGTATCTCTCCCTTCACACACATTTTGTTATTGATGTCACAATTTGCATCTTTTTATACTGTGTATCGTTTACATATTCTTATATTTTGTAGACTTTGGTATTAACTCATTTATCAGAATAAAATTATTTTATGCACCTTTGCTATAGCATAACAGTATTTCATGATTTTGTACATATTTACCTTTACCACTGAGCTTCATGCTTTCATATGTTTCTGTGTTGCTGCTTAATGTCTTTTCATTGTAAGTTGAAACTTTTACCTGGAAAGGTCTACCTCTCTTTCATTTTTGAAGGACAGTTTTGCTGCACACAATTTCTTGATTTTTTTTTCCTTTTAATACTTTGACTGTCATAACCTTCCCCCTGCAAAATTTCTGCTAAGAAATTTGCTGATAGTCTTATAGAGACTCCATTGTAAGTGATAAGGCATTCTTAAAATTCTATTTGTCTTTGATTTTTGATTATTTAATTATAGTTTGTCTTAGGGTGAAATTCTTCATATTTGTTTTATTTGCAGTTAGTTGAGCTTCTACATTCTAAATACTAATTTCCTTCCCTTGCCTTAGAATTTTTTTCAGCCTTTTTTTTTTCAGTGTTCGGGTTTGAACTCAGGGTCTCATTCTTGCTCATTTTCAGAAGGTTTGCATGATTTTGTCCAGCACTAACCTTGGATTGTCACCCTTTTAGCTATGCTTCCTGTGTAGTTAGAATTACAGGTATGAAGCAACATGCCCAGCTCATTTGTTGATGTGGGGTCTTGGTAATTTTTCTGCTCAGACTGGCCACAAACCATGATCCTCCTAATATCTGCCTCCCAAGTACAGTCATTATTTCTTAAATAAGCTTTCTGCCTCTTTCTCACTTTCTTCTCCTGATACTCATGTAATTCATACATTAATCTGCTACATCTATTTAATGGTGTTAATAAATCTCTTTTATTTGTTTCTTCTTTTTCATTTTTATCTTTTCTTTTTGCATCTCTGGTTGGATAATTTCAAATGACCTATTTTTTTGAATTATCTGAATCTTTCTTCTGCTTAAAAACTGCTAGTGAATTTTTATTTCAGTTATTTAACACTAAAGTTTTGTTTGGTTCTTTATATTTTCCATATCTCTGTTGAAATTCTCATTTTGTTCATGCATAATTTTCCTGTGATTATTGAGCATCTTTAAAACATTTGTTTTAAATTATTTGTCAGATTGTCCATATGTTTCTGTTTATTTATGACTAATTTCTGGAAATTTCCTTTATTCTTCTGCTTGGGTAGTGTTTTCTGATTTCTCCATGCATCTGTTACAAAATTGAAAAGACATCCTTCCAGTCTTCATAGACAGGTTTTGTGCAGGGAGGTACTTTTAACAATCAGTCCAATTAAAAATTATGGGAACGTCTTAATCCTTTCTTGTGGATATATTTTCTCTGATTTGTGTTTGTAAAGTCCTAAATAGAGAGATTTGCTCTTTCATAGTCCTCACTCCCTCTGGTCTCGTGTGCCATGCCACAGTCCTCTGGAGCAGCAGCATCTGCCCAGGTCATATTCTTCTCAGAGGTCCCCAAGCATTCACCCATCAACATTCTAATGTAGGTAAAACAAAAGCCAGTTTCTCATGTTGTCTCCTGGAAAGTTAGAATGCAGGATAAATTTTCCTATCTTTTTCTTTCTTTTTAATTCTTCCAGAGAAGCCAGGAGCTGAGCATTCCCCATGAGCAATAGCACTGTGCTGAGAGGAGCCTCTACGGTGAGATGGTGTTACTAATTTTCCTATCAGCTTTTATGTGGCCTATTTTGTGCTTACCCAGAGTACACAGTCCCTTACATTATTTCAGAATTTCTCACAAAAGGAAATAATCCATGTGTTGTTACATTGGTGTCACTATGGGAGGAAAAAGAGTCTTAGTGTTCTTGTTCCTTTATTTGCCTGATATCATCTCACTCTTGTACATTCTTATCTTGTTATAACTGATTTTATGGTGAAGCATATTATCATTTAAAGCAGTTACATTGCCTGTGAAACATCTTTCCCTCTTCCCTCTCCTAAAGTGTTAGTCTTGGATTTTGATGATCATAACCAATTACAGTTTGTCAAATATGACTTAAAATTAAAGCATAAAAACAACAACCAATAATAGTGAGAAGGTAGCACAGTCAAAAGGTAGAAGAAGAGAATTTATGACCAGAAAACATTTCTGGCAGGTGGTTTCTCATAGAAAGAATGTAATGGTTTTTAGAATAGCTTTAAAATAGATTACAAATCAACAGGAAAAATAAATAATGGGTTTGCAGAGCTCAGAAAGATCATTAAGAGCAATTTCAAATTATTATAAAAATTAAAACCATACTCAAAACCACAAACATAGATTATGACTTAATAGAATGCCATGGAGGAACTTCAACTCCAGGAAATGAAGTAGACTTATTTTCTCCCATCTCCTATTCCAAGCACAACTTAAAACCCTGAATATTATATGTAAAGCAAAATAAAAAGATTTTGAAAGGTGGAAAGAATCCAGATTAGCTAGTGACCTTAGTTTCTAAAGAATATGGAAATGTGTTCATTACATTTTCTTCTCGCTTCATATGTCTCAGTCAGTGGAACAGACTGGAAACCTTAAAACATCAACAGACACAAATAAACAAAAAAGCTCAACAAAATCCTACTCTGTCTAGCCAGAGGAAAATAAAAGGAGCAGTTTTGAGAGAAGTTTACTGAGAAAAATGTTTGCTATGGAATGAAAAGTGGCCCCATCCTTATTCACACTAACATAAACCAAAGGAGGAGCCTATACTTCCACCACTGCCAGTCAGAAAAAAGATTCCCCAACTTCTGCACCCAATCCCTACCCAGTGAGGCCACAGAAGCCTGAGGAGGGAATGGGTACTGTCATTCTGACAAGAAGGAAAATTAAAGATTTTTCACTGGAGACCAACTCTAAAAGGAAAATAACTTTTCTAATTAAGGAAGAAATGGTAAAATAAGGGATTTTAGAACATTAGAAAGAAATTACATAGTAAGAAAGTATGGATAAATGTAAAATTTTATCCTCTTGAATTTTCTAAATTATGTTTGATAGTTGAAACAAAAATATAACACTCTCTGCTCTGATTTTAAGTTTATATAGAGTAAATATTAAGATAATTCAGAACACTAGAAGGTAAAGGGATTCAGAGAGGTCAGGTTTTTATACTTTACTGGAACTGGTAAAATGAGAACACCAGGAAACTGTGATGTTACGTAGTGTATAACACAACCACGAAAAGAGATACACAAAGAGGTAGATCCCCAAACAATATAAATTTCTAAAAATGGTACTCTCAAAAATGTTAAAGGAAGCTGAGGATTATGGCATATGCATGTAATACCAGAATCTGGGAGGCTGAGGCAGGAGGATCATGAGTTTGAAGCCAGCCTGGTGAGTTTTAGTCCAGCCTGGGTACATAGTAAGACCTGTCTCAAAACCAGCAATAAAATGTTTAAGCTATGCACAGGAAGAAGGAAAGGGGGAAAATAGAGAAACAAAAACAGAAGGAACAAATATAAAATGAAGAAATAAAATGTAGCTTTAGTGTCTAAAATATCATGATTGTGTTAAAATGCAAATAATCTAAATGCACCAAAAGAAAAAGACATCATCAGAGTGGATGACTCAACTATATGCTGACTAAAAAATAAATAAAAACTCTTAATATAATTATATTTGTAAGTCTAAAATAAAAGAAGACATATTAAAATAAAACCAGAAATTGTTAAATTAGTATCAGCTAAATAGTTATATTTTATTTGTTGACATTTGTAGTAACCAAAGCAACAAAAATTGTCAGCGATGCATTATAGAATGATTAAAGTTCAATTCATTAAGAAAAACCAGAAATCTTAAGTGTGTTTGTACCAAGCATCAGAACTGCAAAAATATATGAACCAAAAACTGATAGAACTTAAGAAATAAATATAAAAATTCACAATTAAAATTAAGGATAGCAACACTCTTCTCTAGAAAATTAATACAACAAGAATACAGAAAATAGGCAAAAATGTAAAAGAATTCAGCAATATTATTATTATTAATAATATATAATATTATATTATTATTCAGCAATAATTGTCAGTTTTAGAGTATGTCATCCAAAAACATAATACATACTTTTTTCAAGTGTCTGTGGAACACCTATCAAGATATCTTATATCTTGGGCCATTAAAAAAAAAACTTCCACAAACTTAAACAAGCTTCCACAAATTTAAAAGAATTGAAATCATACAGCTTCTGCTTGCTGACTAGAGTGAATCAAACTAGAAACCAATAACAAGAAGATACCCAAAATCTCCAAATGCTTAGAAATCTAACAGGATACATTTAAATAATTCATAGGTCAAAGAGGAGCCCCATGCAAAAATAAAAATACCTGGAGTTGAATGAAAATAAAAATACAGTGTATCAAAATTTGTTGAACAAAGCTAAAGCAATGTGAAAAGGATACTTACAGCACTAAACTCAACATTAGAGAAGAAAAAAATCCCAAATCAGTGGTATAAACTCCCATTTTACCTTAAAATAAGAACAAAATAACATCAAAGCAAGCAGCAGAATTAACAGAGCTGAAATTGATAAAATAGTAACAATAGAGAAAGTTAATGAAATAAATGACTAATTACATGAAAAGATCAATAAAACTGACAAACATCTAACAAAGAGAGAAGCTCCAAGTTACCAATATCAGAAAATAAGCAAGAATATTGCTATAGAACCTGCAGACATCATGGAGATAACAGCGAGATACCCCAAACAAACTTACATACCTTAAATTGACAATGTAGATAAGATGGACCTCAGAAAACACAAATAATTGAAGCTGATCCAGCATTAAATAATTCAAACAGTCAAATAACTATTAATAATAGTGACTCTTTAATTTAAAAACAGCCCCCAAATTAAATCTCCTAGCTCTGTTAGTTTCATTGGACAATTCCATGAAACTTCTGAAGAAAAATTAATGATTGCACACAATATTCTTCACAAAATAGAAGAGGAACTTACATTTTCCAATTAATTTCATGAAGCAAGTATTGCCTTGATAATCAAACCAAAGACAGAATTGAGGAATACAACTTCAGACCAATATTCTTCATGTCTGTAGGCAAAAATATCATTAATAAAATATTAGAAATCAGCAACATGTAAGGAGTTATACACTACAAGGAAGTGGCTTACTCTAGGAGTACAAAGATGGCTCAACATTTGAAAACTACTTATTGGTATCCATTATTTTAATTGGCTATAAAAAAATTACATTATCATTTCAACTGATAAAGGAAAAGCATTCGAAAATTCAACATTCAAAATGGAATTATCTTTAAAATAAGAACAGAGGGGAACTTATTCAACTTGTTACAGAATACCTAAAAACCCTATAGCTAATATTAGACTTAGAAGAAGTCTGAATACTTTCTTCATAAGACCAGGAAATATGCAAGGATATCTCTCTTCTTCACCACAGTGCTGGAAATTCTGGTCAGTGCAATAATTCAAGAAAATGATATAAGAATATAAATAAGAAAGAAAATGTCTCTATCTTCTGATGATATGATTGCCAATATAGAAAATCCTAAAATATCTACCAAAAAAATCCTAGAAATAATAAGTAATTTCAGCAAGCTGCAAGCTACAGGTAAACATACAAAAACCAGTTCAGTTCCTATATCCTAGCAATGAACTATGGAAGCCAAAGTTAAAAATACAAGACTTTTTATAATTTCTCAAAATCAAATAAAACACTTAAGTGTAAATCTAACAAAACACATTTAGGATTTATGTATTTAAAAAATTATTATGATGGAAATCAAAGATCAAAGTGAGTGAGGAAATGTATTATGTTCATGGATTGTAAGACTCAACATAGTGAAGATTTCAATGCTCAACAAATTGATATTCACAATTCAAGAGAAATTTGAAAAAGATACTGAAAAAGAATTATCAGTATGCCAAATATTAAGAAATATTATATAGCTGTGGTAATCAAGACAGTATGGTACTGGTGGAGGGATAGACATATAGACCTATGGAAAAGAACAAGATATCAGGAAATAGAATCATACAGATAAGTGCCCAAATGATTTTTGATAAAGTAGATTTTTGATGGAGGAATGGTAGGATTTTAACAATTAGTGCTGGAGCAATTAAACATCTTAGACAACCCCACCAAATTCACAAAATTTAGGAGAATATGTTCAGGACCTACATTCTATGCAAGGAGTTCTTAAACTTAACACAAAAAGTATAATACATAAAATGAGTAAGTTATAATCCCCACCATGATGTTCTGCCTTGTCACAGGCCCAAAAGCAACAGAGACAACTGACCATGGACTGAAACATCTGAAACTGTGAACCAAAATAAACTTTTCCTCCTTAAAAGTTGCTTATCTCAGGTATTTTATCACAAAAACAGAAAGTTCACTAACACTAAGGCTTTTAGAGCACCTGCTAAGTATCAAGCTCTGTTACCAGTACTAGTGCTACGGAAATGAGCAAAACTGAAGAGACCTGATAGAACCAACCTTTTCTTGAGGAGGGGGGTGATTTTAAAAATACATATAAATTAAGAAGGTAACTTCAGACAGTGATCAATACTTCAAAGACAATAAGACAGTATTTATAATAATGCTATTTGTAGTCGTACCTGGGGAAGGTTTGAGAAAAGTCACTCTGATGAAGTAGTTAAACACAGGCCTGAATGATTTAAAAAAAAAAAAAGCCAAATCTAAGAAGTTTTGAGGCAAAAAGAGCAATAAGTACAAAGACCCTGAACTTGAAATGGGCAGGGGGTTTCACATGTCTGAGAATGGAAAGAAAATCAATGTGAGTGAAGAGACTTGCAGCAGGATAGGTGGGTAGTGCTGCAGGTCAAGCCTTGTACTTAGTGAGGAAGATCTGGCTTCGATTCTTGGTACAATGGAAAGTCACCAGGATATTTTAAGCAAGGGAAGAACATGATCTGATTTTGCTTTTAAAAATATCACTCAGGCTACTCTGTGGAGGATGAAACCACAACATGTAGGAGGGAATAGGAGGGATAGAGTAAATCATTACAGTATCCAGGGAAGGGATGTGGTGGTTTCACTAAAATGGTATGGAAAAGCTGTGTAACACCTTTCAACAATCAATTTCTCCTTTATCTTTCTAAAATCAGAATCCCTGAAATTAAATTGGAAAAATGACCACCCTGCTAAAACTACATTTCCCAGATATCCTTGCAGCTACAAGTTACTAAATTCATGTTAAAGAGATGTGAGCAGAAGTGATTTACAGAATTTATTGTTGGTTTATTTAAGAACCAATAGTTGTCTTCTACTTCCACTCTAGCCTTTTTAGGGCCTGGAATGAATATTGTGGGGAGGCAGCTTCAATCTTGCAAATGAGGAGAGCCCTTTAGGGGAAGACTGACTAACAAGATGGAAGAAATAAGGATTCCTGGAAGGCATAGTGGAGCTACCCAGAATCACTGAGCCACCCTTGTAGTCCTGCTGTGTTACAAGTGGCAGAAAAAAAAATATGTATTTTGAAGCAATATGTTTTGGAAGCCTCTTTTTCCAATATTTTATTCTGATCTCCAATAAGAGTGGTAACATTTAAGGTAGAAAGAAATAGATTAATTAAACACATTTTGGGGATAGAGACAACAAATCTTCCATTACAGTCACTGTGTGTGTGTGTGTGTGTGTAGAGGTGGAGGAATTATCAGAAAGGAAGGTATAAAGATGACTGATGGCTTCATTGTTGAGAAACACAGGGAAATGAAGAAGGGTGTGACTGGGTTGAGGCTAGATCAAAAGTTCTGTTTTTGATCTTGTGAAACATATTAGGCATCTGGAAGAAGTAGACCAATGGATATGGATGTCAACCACAGGAAGAGGTCACACATGGAAATACAAATTTGCATATAGATGATTATTAATGCCATCAGACTAGATGTGGTGATCTTGGGAGAAAAATTATACAGGAGAGGGGAAGTCCATCTTTCTACAATCGCATGAATATTATAAATTGGAGAAAGTGTGTGTGGGGGGGAGAAACCCATTTAGAACCAAATAGAGAAATAAGAAAAACTATGAAAGTGTCACACAGTAGGAATGCAGAAAATATAATACTTCAGGAAGAAGGGCTTGGTCAGTAGTGTTGAATACTAATGAAAAGTTAAGATGAAAGAGCAAAGACTCACTAAATTTGGTAACAAGAAAAATGTTCACTGACTGGAGATGAGTAATGTCAATTGAATAAAAGGACAGCAGTCTGGTTGAGGAAGTAATGTGAGTTTAGTTGGGAAGAAAAGCGTCTTTATTTATTCTTTATGCAAGTTGCACTGTTCAAGGGACAGTGAAATCCAATAATAAATAAGGGTGAATGTGGGATTGTGGAAAAAATGTGACTAAATTAGGAAGCACTAGATTAGCTTGTAAATTTATGTTAATAATTTAGTACAGAAAAAGAGATTGTGAGATTTCAGGAAAGAGATCTAGTGATGGTATCCAAAGCAGTATAGGAGAAAAAGACCCATCTTCCATTGTAATGATGCAAGGCAGATGTGATGGGAATAGGTCTGGGTATAGTATAAGACTCAGAGGAACACAGAAAAAGTATACCCATGAACTCTTTCTTTCTCTTGCTCTCTGTTCAGCTTGTTGAAGACACTCAAGGTTGGACAAATAGATAAACGAATATTTGAATGAATTTTATCTAAAAGTTAGAAGCTGGTCAGGCATAAAGTCTAAGCAGGCCTTATTTTCTTGAGACCCTGTTAATTTTGTGTATGAAGCTCATTTTGCAAAACCATAACTTTTAATTAAATATTGAATTATTATGTTGAGCTACTGCACAATAGAATTACTCTAGGTAGCTATTATGTGCCATATCTGAAGAGACAGTTTATGTTTAAACTGATTGCACAATGTATACATATGTATACATGCATTCAAACATTAAATGGTAACCCACTATGTACAATTTTTGTGCTTTTATATATCAATTTAAGTCAATTTATTTTGAAGTTAAATTAAAGGTGAAGTAAAGGACTGTTCTATTTCACAATGACTAAAGTGTGGGAAGTCTTTTGGGGCTAGTCTACAAATCACAACACATTAATAATCAAAGTGGTATGTTGGCAACGAATCTAATGTGCAGGCTTATTTTGGTTGGCTAGCAATGTTTTTGTTGTTGTTAATGTGAATTAGAGTGCCTGCGGTGGGGAGCTGTACTTTCCTATCCACAGCGTCCCTATTACTCCCTATTGTCTCACTAGGCCCTGCCACACTTACTTAATTTGCCTATTCTCTAATATATACTAGATTCGTGACTCTTGACTTACAATGTTGTTGCAACAGAAACAACTCAATTCCAAGTTCAAAATGAACTTAGGAACTTTTACAGCACATAAATTGGTTAGGCAGAGATTTAAAAAACCTGTCAATAAAAGACTCAGGAAATTGGGAATTTGAGTCTGGAAGATAGGATTTCATGATTTGGAGAGCTAACTAGCCAGGGCTTTCTCTTCCCAAGATAAGTAGAAAGCCAAAATAAATTCAATAAGTTCTCTCAGAGAGGCTGAGCAGATATTTTAGGAAAGAACAAATGGGTGCAAAAAGGGATTTGCAAATTTTAAAATGTTCATTTTTTTTCTACAGAAAATTGTGATTGGCTATCCCCATTCAGTGTGCCATACCAGTGACCAGAAGTCTGATGTTCATCAGGTTCATGGTTTTCAAGCTGTTCATCCTTATTCTTCAACTCCCGTTTTTCTTTTTTTTTGGTAAGCTTCTGTACCAACAGTATTCATTGTATGGTTATGTCAATTACATTGACAGTCTGATTGAGACACGGTGAGTAAACTTGCACACTGTTCAGGTGAACTCCAATGAAAGATGACCCTTCCTTACTTCCATTTGGGAAAACACACCATCTTCTGATCGTAACATGGGAGGCAAAATGGCCAGATTAGTGGCATTTTTACAAGTGACCTCTGAAACTGTGATTTTTGTATGTGGCAGCTTCATTTCAGAAACTGTACATGATACTGCTTTGTTCACAATGCTTTTGGCAGGGCGGAGTGAAATATTAAGAAAAGAAAGATCGTTGCAATTTGACAAGTATTTGTAACAATCACTTTCTTCATTGTAAACTAGGGCAAGATATGTATCATTATTGCTTCTCAATTTTCTCACCTATATGCAAGAATATGTTAATGCTGCCTTCAGTGAGCTGTTGTGAAAATTAATAGATGATACATCTAAAGTGCTTAGCACATAAAGGTATATAATACAGCTTTTCTTCCTTTTGAGTCTTTTTTTTAATTTCATTCTCAAATTGGGGAGTGAAAAGGATACTGGTGAGATTTACTATAGATTCCTCAGCACTAATTAAATAACAAATATTTAAATCTAAATCTCTCATAAATGTAATTACTTCCTGTAATATTTATGGTGTAATTTAGAACTATATTATGCACTATAAATTATGGCTTGGAAATAGCTTTGTATTCCAAATTGCCACTTATATTTCTATGGGAAAATGCAGTCCAGATTTTAAATGATCAACTTGGAAAAAGAAATTTTGAAACATAGCTTGCTCATAAATCAAGACTGCAAATAATATTTTGTCCCTTCTCATACAGAAGATTTTAAATTTCATGAGGAGAGAGTCCTACCATTGACCAGTAAGTTATTTGCTCATAGTAGGTGAACAATAAATATTTTGGGTGGTTACATTTATTTTTAGAATCAAAGAAAATCAACAATGCCTGGCAGATTGAGTACAAAATGGTCCCAATTAGTCCTCTCCCTGTACCTACACCTCTTATAAATGACTTTGCAGCTCTTCCTTCAAGAATTGTTATTTGTCTATTCGTGGAATCTTAGATGGCCTTATGATTTGTTTTGACCAAGAGAATCTGGCTGAAGTGATGATGTGCCAGTTCTGTGTCTTGACTCCATATTCTTTTGGAACTCTGTCACAATCATTTAATTCAGCTAGTACTATCCTGCTGAGGAATAAGAGACCTTCTAATGAAAATCTAGCTGTCCCAGTCAAAGCCATTCTAGAACAACTTATAGCCAGTTTACTCCAAACATGTGAGAGAGTTCTGCCTACAGCATCCTACTCAGGTATAGCTGAACACAGAGACATGGGTAAACACAGACAAGGCCAGTATAACTGCTCACCTGAGTCTTAGGTTCATGAGCAGTAATAAATGCTTATTGTTCAAAGCTGCTGAGTTTGGGGTTGGGTTGTAGCACAATAATAATAATTTATCAACTAGATCAGGTTCTGAGTAGTGAATGTGGGATACTTCAGGAAGCATGATGGAATGCTTAAATGGTGGCCACAGAAGAATTAAACACAACAGTTTAGAGAGAAAAAATTTAAAAAGTACATTGCTAGATTATTCAACTTTAGAAATGGAACTATAACAAAATTTTAGGTATTCCACACACATATTTATGTATGTAAGCACACACACACATATGCACACACACACATACACCCCTACAGAAAGGTTAGAGACCTCTAAAAATATCTATTACCTATTAGCAGATAGAAGGCCAGGAAGGATGTTTGTCATGTAGCTAAAGGTTAGATAGTCAAAGTGCTGCCTGTTTTACTGGCAATATTTAAGGGCTTATTCTGGGAGAAAGTGTCGTTCTAAAAGAGCAAAAAGATTGCCCAAGTGAATCAATAGTGGAGCCGAGGAAATATGGATGGTCAGATGCAACCTCAAAAGTAAACAGACCCAATAAGAATTTTAAGAGCTCTTTGCAACAGCAAAGCCCATAATGTACAATTCTTTAAATAAATTAGAGGGAGGAAGCCAGCCAAAAAACAATGAGATGGATACAGTGCAAAAGGTCCATGGAGAAAATGAGAAAGACGATAGCAAAGAGACTCAATTAATTCTTGGCTTCTGTCATTCCTGAAGAAGACCTGAGGGAGTTTCCCACTCTAAAACTGTCTTTTGACAGAGATGGGTCAGAGGTAAGAGAACAAATAACACTAAAAGCACAAGGTGTACTAAAATGAATTGGCAAACTGAAGGTAGATAGTTCGTATGCTGGCATCCTGGCACCCATCCAGGTATCTTGAAGAAACTGAAGGATAAGAAGAGCTCTCCCCAACCAAAAATATAACTGTTTTGGAGGACTTCCCTTGAAGATATTTGATTTTATATCTGGGCCATCAACAGAAACTTTAAGAAATAGTGGGTTCATGCAATAATTGTACAAATATTTTAGCATTATTAAGTGAAGTCTTTCTTCAAGCTACTGTAGAAGGCTGTTATATGAAGTGCTGTTTCTTTCTCCCATGTTTCCTAAGGAGAGCTAAGTATTGTGAGTTTTTTGCCACAAGGAATTATTAACAGCTTCTGTAGGTTAGAACTAAAAGGAAAGGTTAAATATAGATGGGGTGAATTTGATTAAGTACATTTGATGCTGTAAACATCACAACAAAACCCCTTTGTACAGTTAATTTCTACTGACTTAAAAAAAAAAGATAAATCTTTCCAAACAAAGAAGTAGAACTCAAACCATGATCTGGACTCCAACTGAAATTTGGAGAAATCTCGGCTCCTTTGGTGTGGGTAAAACTGGGCAGTCACTAACAGAGAGATGATAATGGCTCTGGGTAGAAGAGAGGAGGGAAATGAAATTAATGGAAATTCCCATAGATTAAGGGAAGGAAGAGGTTTGGAGTGGTTTCTACAAATGGTAGACAGACTTAGAGAAGAAGAGAGGGAAACAGCTTTAGAGGTTAGCTGTGAGGTGTGGTGATCAGTAGGAAACAGTTCAGTAGTTAGATCTGGAGTTGGCACACAGGAGCCCGCAAATTTGATTCTACACATAGTCCTTTCTGTGTGATGGCAGGGGTGAATTTGGCAGAAACATCAGCTAATTGAGGAAGCATGGTACCAATGAGAACAGCCATGGTGCACTAGAGCTTGGCTCATGCTTTTGCTTTTGGCTACCCAATTATCATCAAGATTGAACGCCTCAACTATCTTGAGTGGGATTCAGAATTTAGATCTGTGACATTTATGCTATATAAGTGTTCCCAGAAAATGTTTAACCTACTCCTACAACTTATCAAAGTGAAATCAGGGAGAAATATATTTTTAAAGATAGAAATCATTACTGATTAATCCATCTGAGTTATTTGACTGGGAAAGAAAGCCTGAGAAAAATCAGCAAATTTTATTTAATTAGCTGTTTAAAAGACTTTTGCCAAAATTCTATGACGAGAGCTATTTAAATTTTTTCTTGTTTGAATTATAAAACATTTCACATATTCTGAAAAGGTCAGAACATGAGATAACAGACACCCAAATACTGACCACCCAGATTCAACAGATGTTAACATTTTACTGTTTGCTTTGGGTCCTATTTTTTAAAATAAAAATAAAATATTGCATATGAAACTTAAGTCCCAACTTCATTTTTCCCTCTATTGTATCCTAAAGGTACTGACTTTCCTTCAGTTGTGTGCAAAATTATTTTATACTTGACCACATATATATGCAATTAAGAATATACAGTATTGTTTTACATATTATGAAATTTTTACCTGACTGATATCATTGTCATATATTTTTATGAAGCATTTATCTATAAATTGTACATTTTTGCATATCTGTGGATCAACATTCTTCTTGTATTTCTAATATTGTTTGTTCTTTCTCTCTCTGTTCTTACAATCATTTAAAAAATATCATGTGTCTGCCGGTATTTTGTATATTTTACCTGTTTTATAGTTATCTTTTGCTTTTTACTACTGTGGGTTTTTTGTTTGTTTTGTTTGGTTCTTTTTATTTTTTATTTTGGTGAGACTATAGTTTGAACTCAGGGCTTCTCACTTGCAGAGCAGGTGCTCTACTGCTTGAGCCATACCTTCAGTTCATTTTATTCTGGTTATTTTGGAGATAGGGCATCTCACGTACTATTTCTGCAGGCTGGCCTCAAACTGCAATCCTCCTGATCTCAGCCTCCCAAACAACTAGGATTACAAGCATGAGCCTCCAGTGCCTGGTTTACTATTGTGTTTGTTCTTATATTTTCCTTACCAATTTTATGCTTTTTCTGCTTCCCTTTATTCTCCGATTTAAACTTTCTAGACTATATGCTATTTTTTTCCCTAGGCATAATTGCACAAGTTTTATATATAGATTGATAGATAAATATGTTAGATTATAAAACATTTCATTTAGTGGAAATTATCAAGAATAGTTGATAAAAGTTATTTTTACCAACCCCCAAATCAAGCAATCTCTTGACTATGCTGTATTTCCAATGAAATGCCTAGTACAAGGTTTCTTAACTGTAATATCAATGCCATTTGAAGCTGTATAATTCTTTGTGCTGAGGGGTCATCCTTTGTGTTGTCACCCTTGACTGACAAATGTCAAGAGTACCACTCCCCCTCAGTGTGGTAACCAGTAGTTGTCAAATGTCTCCTAGGGGAATAAAATGTCCCCTGATTAAAAACCACTGGTCTATCACCTTGTGCTCTACCACTCACTCTACCTGTTCCACTCTGCAATTTCCAAGTCTTGAGATGACTATCTTCTCCAGATCACACTAACGTTAAAAAAAGGTAGGCCTGTGTTAAAATATCAAGAGAGCCAAGGACAAGTCGAAAGTTGCTTTCCTATATTCTCTATTCAAAACAACATTATACAACATCCAGATTTTATTACACGAATTTTTGAGGGAGCAATACTAGGGTTTGAACTCAAGGTCTACATCTTGAGCCACGCTACCAGCCCTATTTTGTGTTGGGTTTTTTTAAGCCAAGATCTTGCAAACTATTTGCCCAGGCTGGCTTTTAGAACCACAGTCCTCCTGATTCCTGTCCCCTGAGTAGCTAGGATTACAGGTGTGAGCCACCAGCACCTAGCTATTGCACAACTTTTAATTCACAGTTATTAGATGAATTAATTTCCATCTGATTATGCTCCATTTTTGAGGGTAGTAACATAAGTTTTCCAAAAGCTAGATTTCTATTCTACATGGGACAGGTGATTTGGATCTTATATGCTGTCTTCTATCACAAGAATAATTTGCCATGATGCCTTTAGTTCACATCTTAGTACTTCATTTGAAGGGATGGTAAAAGAAAGATTTTGCAGTTTTCCATGTTTTTTTTTTAAATTTTATAATATCATTAACAGGCTGGCAAATTTTTGGACAAAGATATCCTCCTAACTTTGCCATTCCTGATACATTTTTTCACTCAGGGTATTATTTTTTAATACAGAAACAGATTTCTAGGTTGTACCACTTTTGTTTGTTTCTTCAGAAAAAGTGTTTTCAAGTTGTAATCTAAGTTAAAATCACTCACATATTGCATTGTCTACCATTATCATTGCTCATTTTTCTTTTGCTCTGCATTCTTTAAAAGCTAGAATGTTTTACTTCTTTATCTTCAGATTGTTTGTGGGGTTCATTCTGTTCTTTACTCCACTTATGTTTGAGCTATGTATGATGTATTTTTCTTTTCAATAATGTTAATTAAATATATAATATATCAGTTTGTTTTATTTCCAAATATTGGAGTTTTTCTGGATATTTCCTCATTTAATTCTTTGTGCTTAGTGCAATACTTAATATGACTTAAATAATTTTAAATTTTTTGACACTTGTTTTATGGTATGAAATATGATTTGTATTGGTAAATAGACTGTATGCACTTTCAAAGAGCGAATGTTCTGCTATTGCTTGGTGTTTTATAATGGTCAACATTCAAGCTTGCCTAAAACTTCAGCATCTTTACTGAGTTGTCTGTGCTTGTTCTCTCAATTAGTGAGAGAGAGAGTGAACTCTTGGACTACAGTTGTATGTTTGCCTATTCCTCCATGTAGGTTTTTAATTATTTGGCAACTCTATTATTAAATGAATAACTTTTAGGATTTCTATGTCGTCTTGATGAATTGTACACTTTAGCATTATGAAATTAACTTTCCTATCCTTGGCAATGTTCTTTGTTTTGAAATTTGCTTTGCCTGATATTAATATAGCTATTTTAACTTTGTTTTAATTAGTGTTAGCATAGTATATCTCTTCCATCCCTTTACTTTTAACCTATTCTCCCTACTGTTTTATAACTACATTCATTATAAGCAGTTGTAAATGGTTCTTGCTTTTTGTCCAACCAGACAACTTCTCTCATTTAATTGGGATTTCAGACCATTTGCATTTAATGTGACTATTGATAACTATATCATTTGTTATTTGTTATCTGTAGTGTCCCAACTGTTCTGTTTTCCTTACAATCTGCCATCCTCCCTTCAAGTATGCTAATTCCACATTTATGGGACTACTTGAAATTTTCTCATAGTTCATTGATGATCCATTCATTTTTTTAATTTTATTTTTTCTCTCTGATTCTTTTTTGGTAGCTTCTATTGTATGTCTCCAAATTCACTGATCCTTTCCTGTGTGTGTGTGTGTGTGTGTGTGTGTGTGCGTGCGTGTGTGTGTGTATACATTCATACATATATATATATATATATATATATATATATATGTACATATGTACAGAGATACTGGGGTTTGAACTCAGGGCCTCACACTTGCCAGGTAGGCACTCTACTACTTGAACCACTCCCCTAGCCCTTTTTTGTGCTGGGTATTTTCAAGATAGGGTCTTGTGAGCTATTTACCTGGGCTGGCTTCAAACTGCAATTATCTTGATCTCTGCCTCCTTAGTACCTAGGATTACAGGCATGAGCCATCAGTGCCAGGCTCAAGGGTATTTTTATAATCACAAATTATAGTTTTTATCTCTACTATTTCTTTTTGGGTTTTGTTATATTTTCATGTTTCCATTTAAGGTTTTGAATGTATGGAGTAATTACTATTTGAATGTCTTGGTTAGTTTTAACATCTGTGACAGTTCTATGATGAATTTGATAAATCGCTATTCTTCCTCATTATAATTTCTTGATAATTTACATGCCCGTAATTTACAATTGAATGTCAGATCATGCAGATTTTTACCTTTGGTGTGCAGGATATGTTCTCATTAATATTCTTAAGTTTTGTTCTGGGGTGTAAAATTACTTGAAATCAGTTTTATACTTTTGTCTCTTTTTTAAGATTTGTTAGGAGGAACCAGAATAGTACTTAGTCTAGGGCTAATTATTCCCAGCTTATTCTTATTCTGTATTCTTACTGATACAGAAGCTTATTCTGTATTCTTACTGATACAGAAGCTTATTCTGTATTCTTACTGGTACAGAAGCTTTGAGTGTGCTCTACCCAGCGCCTCATGGCTCCTGAGCTTTTCCACTCTGGTTAGTGTGGGCATGCACTATTTCAGTCCTGTGTGAGCGCTGGATTTTATTACTGTTGTTCTGGATGGTTATTTCCTAAACTGCTTGTTCTCACAAAGCTTGCACTTACCAGTGTTCAAATGAGTACTTGAGGACACCCCCATTTGATTAACCTAGAGCTCTGTTTCTGTGCAGCTCTCTGCTCTGCAGCGGTCTGTCCTGCAAACTCTAGCCACAAGGTCTATAACCCATTGCCTCGTGTCCATTGGAATCATGGCTTCACACACTTCATTTGTTGTTGGTTTCAGGCTGAATGGAAATTCATTTGTTAATCCAAATATAATCCATTTGGACAGAAGTCAAAATTTCATCAATTTATTTTAAATTTTATTATAAAACATTCAAACATAGTATACAATGTAAAATAGAAAGATATCTTTGATCATTCTACCTTTTCTCATTTCAACTACCCTTAACACAGTAGCTTTTGTCAAAAATTTAAAACATGTTCTTTTCCCTTATTTATATACTTATATACATATGCAAGTATTTTTGTACTAAATTTTCTATTACTAAATGAAAGCTTTATAACTCTCTTTTTACTGAACAACATGTCTTGCGAATCTTTCCACGGTAATAGTTTTTTAAAATTACCTCCCTAAATTGGCAAGTATTCTGAATTATGGATATACCTTAATTTTTATATGCTATAACTTTGCCTATTGATGGAATAATTTGTTACAATGTTTGCTAATACGCATTGTAATGATTTGAATGTCTCTTCCAAAATTCATATTGTCACTGGGACAGTGGAAATTGGCATGTGGAATCTCTAACAGCTAGTTGAATCACAAGGGCTCTACTCTAATGGATAGAACAATGCCATTACCATGGGAGTGGGTTTGTTATAAAAAGTGTCTCACATGGGCTTTCTAGCCCTTTTTTCATGTTATGGCACAGCATGGAGGCCCTCATCAGATGTTGCCACTATGCTCTTGGACTTTGCAACCTCCAGAACTGTGAGCCAAATAAACTTCTTACACCGTCTGTGGTGTTCTACTACTGCAATAGAAAACTAAGACACAAGCAAAAGTATAACGTGTGTGTATATATATAGAGAGAGAGCAACAAAGATACAGAGATTTATACATAATGATGAAGATTTAGAAAATATTCATCACAGGTTTGCTACCAATGAATGTGTTGATGTTAATTTTTACTGGGGTTGTAAAATTGCCTTCCAGAAAAATTGAAACAGTTATATTCAAATGAACCGTGTGCCAAAATATTTATTACCTTGTATTCTTACCATTAATTTTTAAAATATTTATAACTTTTTAATCATATATTGACAAAAGACAAAAGTGATATTAATAGTTTTTATTTTTCTTTTCCTTATTATAAACGAAGTTGACATATTTACTTGCTACCTCTATTTTATGATTCTCAACACTCTCTTTATCTTTTGTGTATTTTCCCTTGCATTGCATTGTCATTTCCTTATAGATTTATGGAGTTATTACATGACTTTGATATTATTCCTGTTACTATTAATTGTCCCAGTAAGTTTTTTCGGTGCTGTTACTTATCCTTCAAATTACTTAATATAATCATTTTTCATAAGGAAGATCAGAATTTTATTGATATAAAACTTGTCAATATTTGTCTTTATATTTTCCATATTTGAAAATTTCTTTGGAAGGCCTTCAATAATAATATTACAAAAATAGTTGTTTTTTCCTAATGCTTCTATGACTTTCTTTTCTTTTATCTCTTTATGAAGTCTTATTTTTTTATGTGTTGTGTATTAGGCAGTCCAAGTTTTATTTTGTTTTACCCTATATGGGTAGAAAATATTCAGAACAATGTCCTTGGAATAGTTGAAGCTTCTCCCCTTAATTAAAAAGCAACTTTTTATCAGCAAAATCATATATATATATATGTTTTTAATCTCCTTGGTTATTTATTATAATATTTAAATATAACCACTCATTCATAGGGTAAAACTATATTATGTTTATATATTTATTGATGCTTGGGTATTCCTTAAAATTGTCATTCTTTTTAAATTTTTATTATTATTTTTCAATCATTTTCAAAATGCCACAGATATTTTTATGTTGTGCTCCACATGAACATTTTCAATTCCATAATAAATTAATATAAAGATTTTTGATAATACATTGTAGTCATAAGACTATGAGAATTGATATGTTTACATATTCAGCAAAAGCATGAAAAAAATCTGAATTTTAAGTGAAGATACAATTTTATTTATGTTTTTATCTAAAAATCTCAAATTATCTATCCACCTATCAATCTAGAAATATGTAGGAGCTATCTATGTATGATAATCTCAGAAATAAATAGATTATTCCTGCAGATTTCTTGTACAGTCACTCCTATATTTGTATTTGTGGTTATGATAGATGACATTCTTTGGGTTCCCACAAACTTATATCTAGGAAATGGTCTGAAAAGTTGATAAGTCTCAAAGGAGGAGCTTCCATAACCTCTACACATAGGGACAAGGATGATAATATGAAAGGAAGGACACCCGTGAAGATAGGCCAAAAGAGACAAGACTTGGAAACTGCTTCCAGGGAGTTGAATCAAGTGCTAATGAAAGAATGTTCCCCAACTCCAAGAGAGATTCCCTTGCAATAACTACCTAGTGTGACTGTAGAATTGATTTGAACCAGTCACTACAGTATGTCCCTCTTTTCTTTCTCAGTTTGAATGTTCATTTGGATAATTGGATCCTTTTCTGCAGTTGCATATCAGAAGCATAGGTCATAGATGATCTATTATTTTCTATCTTAGGTTACCAGACCAAGAGAAACTACATAAAAATTTAACCCACTGTAGTGATTAGGTAGGACTTGGGAAAGGGATAAGTATAATTTACTAGCAAAAAATAAAAATCAGCTATAGATTTATAATCAACTATAGATTGATTGTGATAAGGAACATTTTCAAAACTGTTAGTTCTGTCACTTTGGATGTAAAGTAAGTTTGTTCTCCACCTACTTGGTGTGAGGTCTTCTTCTGTGATACTTTAGAAAATGAAATGTTAGTAAAACAAGTCACTTCTGCATAGATGCTTTAGGAGATTATTTTTAGTTTTCCATGCTCCCTTTTCCTGATTTGACAGTCATGGAAACAGAAGGAAGAATGGAATCTCCATCAGCCTGAGCCCTTAGAGACAAAGACAAGTAGACTCTTCAGGCTGACCTGCTATAGACAGGCAGTGTTAGCAAGAATTACACTTACTTGCTGTAAGTCACTAATATTGGAGGTTGGTTTGTAGCTTCACATAATCTAGTTTAGTTTGATTGATAAGTCATGTTTTCCCATGTCCTGATTCTTGTACTCAATTATTTTCAGAAATATTTTCACCTTCTCTGTCTTCAGATGTCTCTTTTCCATATGTGGGTCAAATATACTATAGTTTTTGTTTCTGTCTTTTCTTATCCTTTAACTGAATGAATGTCCATATAGATCTGTGATTTGCTCAAAGACAGTATGTATGGTTTCCCTGGTACCTTCCATTTCCCATACCTACAGGAATAGGATCACTCTCTCATTTGAGATCAGAAAATATGTACACTTCTTGTATTAAGTGGGTATCCACTTCTGTCAGCACAGCTTTCTGTACTGAAGTGGAAGTTTATTGACTCTGCCCAATTCATTCATGATAATAGTGAAATAGCCATGCTTTTTAAAATCTGCAATCTTTTATTGACCTTAAACAACCACAAAACATGATATGTTGTTCCCACGTATTTTGCTGTTCTAGTGCCCACCTATGTGACTTGTAGCTCAGTTTCATTTGATATAAAATAAAATAACACTAACCTTGCAGACTGGAAAGATTAACAATGTATATGACACAATGCCCATTTCATTAGTATTATTTATTTGTCAAGGCCTATCACATTCACAATTTCAGTAATCATGTTTATTTTTCTTGCTTATTTTAGCAGTTATTTTACTAAGCTTTCTTGGAGTCTTTTCATTTCTGTGGCAATAGTATCCAGATAATTCCTAGAGCAAAGTTATTAGAGTATAAAATCCTATGGTTCAGCCATTTTCAATCAGTCTTTCTGTTCCCTTAATAACTATCCTAATAAAATAGCTCTCAAGATATTATTTTAGAAAAGCGTTTGCACCATCCGAACCCACTAAGTTCTTACATCAAGTTTCTGGGATCCAGAACCAATAGAGCAGGTAGCTGTCTCTATTGAGAATTGAGCCTTTACAAAGTTTATTCCTGTCTGGGTTCATTACACATTATACAAGGACATCCAAGGAAATGTCAAATGAGATCTTTAGTTTTCACTGGGATAAAATTAGACTGGATCTGATGAGCCAGAGGAGTGCTATTGAGGGCCCTGGCCACCAGCTCCTTAATGTGGCTGTGCCCACAGACTTATCCGCAAAGCAGCTCTCCCAGGATTCTCAAACCTGCTGCCAAATTTACACAGTTCCTGTCTCTCCATGTGATTTTCTGCTTATCCTGGCTTGCCTTGTAGTTCTTTTGCACTCAGCTGGTTATCTTCACACCCCTGCCCCCAACTTCCTCAATAATCTGATTCTCTGTTCCCACTCAGAACCCCTCTATTAGGACACAATCTTAACTTGACACTCTCCTGAACTTGTTCACTGGTTTCCTGCCTCAGAGAAGGACTTTTTCCCAGAGCTGCAGCCAGAATTTTAATCCAACTAACTCTTCTCTGCTGGATATTATTCATTGCTAGAGTTTTCTCTCTCTCTCTCTCTCTCTTTTTCTCCCTCTCTCTCTCTCCTCTCCCACACACACCCCTTTCCATCGTTTCTATTTCTATCCAAATTAACCTTTGAGTTCTGTTGCTCAAGATAAGAAAGTCTTGATCATTTGACTTAGTATTGTTTCCTTTCAAGTGCAGTCTGAGTTTGGAAAAGATCACGTCAGGCTTTTCTTGGTAAAATCTTAAAAAATATCAGAAGAACTGAATAGTCATTCACTATTCCTAGACACCCACTTCACACACTTACCACACAGCCAGTTTTGACACTGTCATCATGTGGGAGGTTGTCTTTTGCACGGTGGAATATTTATCAGCATCCCTGGCTTCTACCAACTAGATGCCTATAATAGTCCCCCACTCACTCCAGTTCCAACAGTCAAAAATATTCCTGGACATTGTCAAATGTCCCTGGAAGGCAAAATTACCTCTCATTGAAACACTTGTACCTGATGAGCTCTATTTGACACACTTGGGGAAAACATTTCTTAGGTATGCATCTTAGTCTGTTTTTTTTCCTGCTATAACACAATACCTGAGACTGGGTAACTTATAAAAAACAGAAAATTCATGGCTCACAGGTCTGAAGGCTTGAACTTGGATACAATCCAAACATGTGGGATCGGCTTCTTCCTGACTTCTTCTTGTCATGGCAGAAAGGCAAAGAGAGATTGAGAGAGAAAAAGCAAGAGATTGAACTTTACTAATCCATTTGTGAGAGAGGAGTCCTAACAACTCAAACACCTCTCATTAGGTGCTATTTCCAAACATTGTTGCATTAGGCATTACATTCCCACAACATATTGCTGGAGGACATGTTCATAGCACAGCAGAAAGGTTGTCTTCTTAAGACTTCTTAAATGCCTTATCAGCTTTTCTCATTTTCTGAAGATCACATGAAACTCTCTGTCACCAAAGTGGATACCAGATTTTCCTGTACTTGTGCCCAAATGGACAGGTTGAAGTGTAAGTGCCTGTTCTATGTATCTGCAAGGATCAGCATCCTTAAGTTGAAGTCCAGTTGCCAGGAGCTTGACAGTTTATCCCTTCCTACTCTCCCAATGCTCTCTGCTACATTTTCTAATTAGAGAGTTTTATTCAACTGTAGGAAAGTGGTGGCAGTCACGAAATAAATTCTACCATATGTTTTGTTTATAATAAAAAATAGATACTTGTCTATTTCTAAAGCAATTTCTCAGACAATTTGATTGTGAGCACATGTTGAAGTTTTATTTCAAACTTGCCTGCAAGGGAGAAGGCTTAGATTTCTCTTTCAGTTGATTTTATAAGGAAATAAAGGTAAACCAGAAACATTACTAGCTAGGCACAAGAAAGAAATGTCTAACTAAAAGTAATTTGCCTCAGTAAAAGACTTATGATTATTTGGCAAGAAAAATTTGACTTCCCAGAAAAAAACAGCAAAACTCAAATTCATCAGAATCTACCAGAAATAACAGATACTTTCCAGAGGGTCTGGTAAGAACAACATAAGCCAAAGTTCTACATCTGACATCAGTTTCTATGTGAAGGGGCTAGAGGACAAATAGAAGTGAAATATTGTCAGGTGGCTTGTGTCCCTTTCCTGGAAGCATGTTGCTATAACAAGATTCATAAACTCTGGAACACTCATTCTCATATCTGCCTTTAGCCTCCTGGAGCACCTTTTTAGCCCACCATGAGATCCTCCACTCAACTTTTTGGAAATCTTTATCTACAGAATTTAATTTTGGTTTTGGGGTTCACCCTTCACCTTCCTCAATATACTTCTCTTGGTCTGCCTAGTAGAAAATAAGATTTTTGGTCCAATAGGAGGAGAGTCCATTTGTACTCCCAAGAGTACAGTTTCTTGGGAGGCCTTTCCAATGGTTGGGGTAGATAAGTTTCTTTCCTAAGTGTGGACTTTTCTCAGATACACATAAAGAAATACACACACACACTCACACACACACACTCTGAACAATTAGTTGTCTTAGCTAATTGCATCATTATCAATAATGTAACTATTTCTGCATTCTACTTTTCATTTCTACCTTCTTTTATTCAAATTGTGCTCTCTCTCAGACCTGCTAGAGATGGGAATTAGACATTTTACTGAGTGATGTTCTCCTCTCATAGCTACTCAAAGCCCTTTCAACTTGAGTTCTTAAGCAACATAATGACTATGATATAAGATCTAAAATCAAGGCCAAAGTTTATGAGTTATGTCAACATCTCATAGGAAACTAGGAGACTCTCATCTGGCCTAACTGCAAGTCCTGCTCCCACTCTGCTTTCATACCTGTAAGGTCCTTGGGCCAAATAGTCCTTATTATCATAAGAAACAGATACAGGTCTTGCTTAGCACTAACTGCCAGCCCGGAGATAGTTCAAGCTCAATCATACCTCAGTCACTTCATGGTCCTTGGTAGTTCACATATTACAGAGTGCAACTACTGCATGGACCTGTGTAATTTGCAGTATATTCTCCCCCTCCCCCACCCCGTACACTGTAAGTATATGCAGTTGATAAACTCCTGGTGATCCTATCAGTTCATTTTCAGGTATCATATGTTTAGCTGTGCCCATTGCCATAGGGGAGGAATCCCTCCATCACCAATGGAGTGAATAGAAGGCAATTAAAACAATGATTATTCTAAACTTTGTGTTAATAATGTAGGATGGGAGTCATAATGCTAGTAACATTTTAAAAATTGAATGTAGTATACATACAACAAAATGGACAAATACTAAATATGTATAGGTCAGTGAAGTCTTAGATATGCTTTTTGGGGTGTATCTCAGTTCTACCTTGTTTAAGTATTCCTAAAATAATTCTCTTTATTGGGGTTTTTTTTAACAGCAAGTGATTATTTACATCTATCCCCAAATTTATTTCCTTGTCTAATATTGCATCTTACATTTTCTTCTGGAAGCATACCCCTCAATAGTTCTCTCATTTGGGAGTCTATATGTGCAAAGTTTTCTTACTGTTTTCCTAAATAGAGCCTTGTTTTGCTTTTACTTTTGAGTGATAGTAAAGGTGGTTACAGAATTTTAAGCTGACATTTATTTTCTGTTGGCACTTGAAAGATAATTTCATTTTATTCCTACCTCCACTGTTGTTGATAAATCTCTTATTCTAAATTATGTGACTTTGTACAAAATCTGTTTCTTTTTCTGGATGATGTTAAGTTTCCATTTTCATTTTTGTTTTATGTTATACTACAGACTATGCAGGTACCTAGGTACTGTAAGTGTATGTATGCTTTTATTGATTGATATATATTTTTATTGAGCCATAACTTATGGTAAGTAAGTTATATATTTCAACTGGATAGCTCAATGAAGTTGTCTACATATACCCTTTTGTAATCATTAGTATAATAAAGATATAGAATATTTCCATCACTCCAGGTGTTCCCTCATGTAGCTTCCTTGTCAATGTCCTCAGGTTACAATAACCTGAGTTCTATCATACAAGTTAGTTTTGGGGGTTTCATATTGCACAGATAAAATCATACAATATGTTAAGATTTTAAAATGTAGTTTTAGTTTTTCCTAAATTTCAATTTGTGATTCAAATATATGTGTAATAACAAAATACTGGTGAGAAATAATAAAATGTATAGCAGGATGTCATTTGTTTTAGAATAGGGCTTGAAAGATTCTGTCTATAAAGATACAGATAATAAATGTTTTCATCTTCCTAGGTCACTTTGTTGCATATTCATTTTTTCTCTTTCTCTTTTTTTCTCTCCTACAACCATTTAAAAATACAAATACTAGTCTCAGTTTAAGGGCTGAATACAATGGGCTGAATTTACAGATTGCCAACTCTTGGTTTATAATGCTACTTATTTACTTGTTTTTTCCACAGAGTTGTTATTTGCTTTTTCTATGTTATTTTAATTAAATTAAAATTTGCTTAGTTCTCTTCTCAAATTCAAGTTTATAAAGAGATCTTCAATTTATATTCTTGCTTCACAATTTTAATCTGCAGGAATTCTGTAAGCAAACTCAGTGTCAAAAAGACCCCTAAAATAGGAAAAATTATAGTATGTTCTAATAGAATTGGGGAACTAAGGTGTGACTAGCATGTATATAAGACTAGACCTAAAATGTTTTAAAACCTTAAAATTGATTTAAAAGTAATTTTGGTGTTTAGTGTATTTATTCTGATAATTCATCCCTCTTTATTTTATTTTATCAATTAGTCTCTTTGGACATTCTTCCACATTGCCTTGGGCTTTGATTTGAAGAAATCTTTCCAATCTTCCAGTAGTCAAACAGCAAGAAGTTTTTTTCCAAAAGTTGAGCAAGAAGCCTATTAAAACCATGGTTATGTCTGCCAAAAAATTGGTCAGCACAGGTAGCAAGGAAAAGCATTCCCACCCTAGCTATAAATTCACTGGGGGATAATTTGCTCTATCACTACATACCATCTATCTTGCTCTATGGGGTGTTTGATCTTATCTTTCTAAGATTAAGGCCAGCAAATGTGCTAATTGTGACCTTATGTAACAACTTTAGTAACTCAGGAAAAAAATAAAGTTTCCTCATAAAAGATGATTCAGTCTTCCACAGCTGGCCATAGAGTTTTATTATTTTGGAATAATCTCTATCTTTGGAAAACTCTAAATCATATTTAAGAGACACATTTATGTTTAGAGTAAGCATTGCTGGAACCCTGTACTATAAACCAATAGCATTGGAGTTCAATATTGATCTAGTTTTCCATGGTTATTTTACATTTTCTTTTCTTTTCACTGTTTGAAGTTTAATTTCACAATTAAAAGATCCTTGGGTTTGATTACAATTTGGTGGTTATGCCAACCCCTCTTTTGGTGAAGCCAGATTTTCCAGAAACACACGTGCCTTGTTTTGCATATGCTGGTTCAGAATTCAGATAATCATGTGTTGAAGGGTGATGCCTGTCATTAAAACTACAAATGCAAGACTCAGCCTGCCAAAGGACCATTAAAGTGAAGAAGAGAGGAGAGAGAGAGAGATGGGGAGGTGGGGGGAGAGAGTATGTGTGCGTGCGTGTGTGTTGGGAATTCTCTTGAGGGTTCTCATCAACAACTAAATTTTAATGAACTGAACTCAAGTTACAGCTTGATAGTGTAACATCTGGAAATCTACTTAGAAACTTTAAATGTTCTAACAAATAGCCAGAACTCCCTAATCTTTAACAAAAGTATCCCCTCACACAAAACGTTCTCTCCTGGACAGAGCTTATATTCTAGTTAGGAGTATGCTTTTTAAGCATAAAGACATTTCATATTGTACTGTATTGTTTGACATTAAGCGTTTTTCATCTCTGTTATTTATTGGCCTAAAGGGAGAGAGAGAGGAAGGATGTTAGATATGAAGTAAGGATAGCACATCTCTAAGCTTTTCTTTGAATACCATCTTGCAACATGGTTGATTACATAAATTTGAAACAAATACTATCCTGGAGCATTTTGTAGACAGATCCTGTTTGTACATTTAGAAACAAATATGTAAAAATATGTGTCTATGCATGCTAGATGATTTCTTTTCACACTGTGCAGATTTGTCCTTTTCACAATGTGTATGTTTTGTTTTACAGACAAAACATACGAAGAGGCTATTCAACAAAGTGGGAAAGCATATTTCTCTCTTTTGAGAAAGGTAGGGCTCCAGGTGGGAAGTCAGGGAAATGTTAGCCATGGTTTTCAAAGGATCCATTGCAGGGCTCCGAGGGCATGAAGTGTGATAATCCATATTGAAAAAAATCACAAAGTGAGAATTCCATTAACCTAAAGACACATAGCTACTATGTGAAGTACATATAACTTCAGGATAATTGTTTTTCTATCTTCTCTGTTTCCTTCTTTGTGCCAAAGCACATCTGGTGGAATCTAAAATATGAAACACATAAAGACAGGCAGGGGGGAGTTTAAAATTACCTGTTCCACGGAGTAGTGTGCAAAGGTATCTTCTACATTTAACTTTAACACAAGGACTTCCCCATTTATATATCAGTATGACCCCTGAAGAGCATATTCTCTCTAATTCTATATTTTCTCTTGATATACAACCAGGAAAGTAAAAAGACTGTCTGCCTGTAGATGTTTTAATGAGTTATTTAATTAAATCTTGCTCATAACAAATTCCTTAGTTTTCTGATAAAATAGAAAGTATTCTAGCAGGGATGCCATAATCAGTTAGTATGCAGGTGTTCTAGTTCTCTATCCAATTCAAACAATTTTAACTGGAAAAAGAAAAGTTTGATGTGGTAGTTAGATAAATTAGACAGTAACATTTAGTATTTCTATAACATGTCTCACAAACACTGAATGCAAATCTGAGATTGCTGTAAACACATGTGCCTCATGAAAATAAAACCCAAGTTGTATCATTTATTGTTCTAACAATGTATATAATGGTATCTACACTGTTTTTGATTCTTCTGAGGAGTCCTTTATTTATATTTTGTACCATTTAATCTTCACATGACTCTATAAAGTGGACATTACGATTTTTTGTTTTATAAATGTAAATACAAGTTCATGAGGTTAATTGACTTCTCCAAGTAGTACAACTAGTCATCAGCATAGCTCTTACTACTGCTGAAATTCTATAAGTGTCACAAGGTTACCTGAGTGGCTTCTGCTCACATGAACAGAACCCTGGCCCTTTGATTTTCTGCTCAGTGTTCCTTCTACTACTTCACAGCTTGTCTATCCACATTTCTCCTGAAACTTAAAAAGTATGTGGTCCCTACAGCCGACCTAAGTGCAAAAGAAAGTTTCAATTTATAAATATTTTTTTCCAGTGCTGGGGATCAAGCACAGGGTTTTGGGCAGACTAGGCAAGCCATCTACCCCTGAACTATACCCCCAGCTCACATAAGCCATTTTGTAATCCAGAAACTAATATTAGTTACAAACTATACTGTAGATAATTTTTAAATTAAATCAGAAATATGCTTCAAATTAGTAATCTTTTATCCAGTGGTTAATCTATAAAAGTCTGTACATTTTTTCCAATTTAATGAGTAACACTGATTCTTAAATGGAAAAAGAGGTATTTTTTTCTTCCTCTAATGGGACAACATCCTGTAGTTAAAAAATAAACTTCATACTGCTACAAGCTCTATGCAATGTGCAGCCTAATTAAACCCACCTTGTCAAAAGGCTGGACACTGGCTCTCCACTCTACCATTACCCGCCTCTGGAATACAGAACTATATCTGGAACGCTTGCTGTATCCAGAGACTATCACTCCAGGGGGAAAAACAGACATGCTTCCCATTGTCCAAACAGGAAGCCTAAAACCTCTGTCTCCTATGGGAAGCCTAACAGGTCAAAAACTTTCTAATAAAAATCAACTCCAACAGTTCATTTAAAGGTGCAGGCATTTCATTGCAAACACATACTGTGAAGCCTGAATTACTTGATTTTCAGTTTTAGTCATATATTTCAGTAGTATTTTTCTTTTTTTTTTTCATTTTTCTTTTATTATTCATATGTGCATACAAGGCTTGGTTCATTTCTCCCCCCTGCCCCCACCCCCTCCCTTACCACCCACTCCACCCCCTCCCGTTCCCCCCCCTCAATACCCAGCAGAAACTATTTTGCCCTTATCTCTAATTTTGTTGTAGAGAGAGTATAAGCAATAATAGGAAGGAACAAGGGGTTTTGCTGGTTGAGATAAGGATAGCTATACAGGGCATTGACTCACTTTGATTTCCTGTGCGTGGGTGTTACCTTCTAGGTTAATTCTTTTTGATCTAACCTTTTCTCTAGTTCCTGGTCCCCTTTTCCTATTGGCCTCAGTTGCTTTAAGGTATCTGCTTTAGTTTCTCTGCATTAAGGGCAACAAATGCTAGCTAGTTTTTTAGGTGTCTTACCTATCCTCACCCCTCCCTTGTGTGCTTTCGCTTTTATCATGTGCTCATAGTCCAATCCCCTTGTTGTGTTTGCCCTTGATCTAATGTCCACATATGAGGGAGAACATACGATTTTTGGTCTTTTGAGCCAGGCTAACCTCACTCAGAATGATGTTCTCCAATTCCATCCATTTACCAGCGAATGATAACATTTCGTTCTTCTTCATGGCTGCATAAAATTCCATTGTGTATAGATACCACATTTTCTTAATCCATTCGTCAGTGCTGGGGCATCTTGGCTGTTTCCATAACTTGGCTATTGTGAATAGTGCCGCAATAAACATGGATGTGCAGGTGCCTCTGGAGTAACAGTCTTTTGGGTATATCCCCAAGAGTGGTATTGCTGGATCAAATGGTAGATCGATGTCCAGCTTTTTAAGTAGCCTCCATATTTTTTTCCAGAGTGGTTGTACCAGTCTACATTCCCACCAACAGTGTAAGAGGGTTCCTTTTTCCCCCGCATCCTCGCCAACACCTGTTGTTGGTGGTGTTGCTGATGATGGCTATTCTAACAGGGGTGAGGTGGAATCTTAGCGTGGTTTTAATTTGCATTTCCTTTATTGCTAGAGATGGTGAGCATTTTTTCATGTGTTTTCTGGCCATTTGAATTTCTTCTTTTGAGAAAGTTCTGTTTAGTTCACATGCCCATTTCTTTATTGGTTCATTAGTTTTGGGAGAATTTAGTTTTTTAAGTTCCCGGTATATTCTGCTTATCAGTCCTTTGTCTGATGTATAGTTGGCAAATATTTTCTCCCACTCTGTGGGTGTTCTCTTCAGTTTAGAGACCATTTCTTTTGATGAACAGAAGCTTTTTAGTTTTATGAGGTCCCATTTATCTATGCTATCTCTTAGTTGCTGTGCTGCTGGGGTTTCATTGAGAAAGTTCTTACCTATACCTACTAACTCCAGAGTATTTCCTACTCTTTCTTGTATCAACTTAAGAGTTTGGGGTCTGATATTAAGATCCTTGATCCATTTTGAGTTAATCTTGGTATAGGGTGATATACATGGATCTAGTTTCAGTTTTTTGCAGACTGCTAACCAGTTTTCCCAGCAGTTTTTGTTGAAGAGGCTGCTATTTCTCCATTGTATATTTTTAGCTCCTTTGTCAAAGATAAGTTGCTCATAGTTGTGTGGCTTCATATCTGGATCCTCTATTCTGTTCCACTGGTCTTCATGTCTGTTTTTGTGCCAGTACCATGCTGTTTTTATTGTTATTGCTTTGTAATATAGTTTGAAGTCAGGTATTGTGATACCTCCTGCATTGTTCTTTTGACTGAGTATTGCCTTGGCTACTCGTGGCCTCTTGTGTTTCCATATAAATTTCACAGTAGATTTTTCAGTTTCTTTAATGAATGTCATTGGAATTTTGATGGGAATTGCATTAAACATGTAGATTACTTTGGGGAGTATCGACATTTTTACTATGTTGATTCTACCAATCCATGAGCATGGGAGATCTCTCCACTTTCTATAGTCTTCCTCAGTCTCTTTCTTCAGAAGTTTATAGTTTTCCTTGTAGAGGTCTTTCACATCTTTTGTTAGGTTTACACCTAGGTATTTGATTTTGTTTGAGGCTATTGTAAATGGAATTGTTTTCATACATTCTTTTTCCGTTTGCTCATTGTTAGTGTATAGAAATGCTAATGATTTTTCTATGTTGATTTTATATCCTGCTACCTTGCTATAGCTATTGATGATGTCTAGAAGCTTCTGAGTAGAGTTTTTTGGGTCTTTAAGGTATAGGATCATGTCATCTGCAAATAGGGATATTTTGACAGTTTCTTTACCTATTTGTATTCCTTTTATTCCTTCTTCTTGCCTAATTGCTCTGGCTAGGAATTCCAGTACTATGTTGAATAGGAGTGGAGATAGTGGGCATCCTTGTCTGGTTCCTGATTTTAGAGGGAATGGTTTTAATTTTTCTCCATTAAGTATAATGCTGGCTGTAGGTTTGTCATATATAGCTTTTATAATGTTGAGGAACTTTCCTTCTATTCCTAGTTTTCTTAGAGCTTTTATCATGAAATGATGTTGGATCTTATCAAAGGCTTTTTCTGCATCTATTGAGATGATCAAGTGTTTTTTGTCTTTGCTTCTGTTAATGTGGTTTATTACGTTTATTGATTTTCGTATGTTGAACCACCCCTGCATCCCTGGGATGAAGCCTACCTGGTTGTGGTGAATGATCTTTTTGGTGTGTTGCTGAATTCGATTTGCCATTATTTTGTTGAGGATTTTTGCATCAATGTTCATTAAGGAGATTGGCCTATAGTTCTCCTTTTTGGAGGTGTCTTTGCCTGGTTTTGGGATAAGTGTAATACTGGCTTCATAAAATGTGTTTGGCAGTTTTCCTTCCCTTTCTATTTCATGGAACAGTTTAAGGAGGGTTGGTATCAGTTCTTCTTTGAAGGTCTGATAGAATTCAGCAGAGAATCCATCAGGTCCTGGACTTTTCTTTTTGGGGAGACTCTTGATTGCTGCTTCAATTTCATTTTGTGTTATAGGTCTATTCAGGTGATTAATTTCCTCTTGGTTCAGTTTTGGATGATCATATGTATCTAGAAGTCTGTCCATTTCTTTTAGATTTTCAAATTTATTTGAATATAGGTTCTCAAAGTAGTCTCTGATGATTTCCTGGACTTCCATGGTGTTTGTTGTTATCTCCCCTTTTGCATTCCTAATTCTACTAATTTGGGTTTTTTCTCTCCTCATTTTAGTCAGGTTTGCCAGGGGTCTATCGATATTGTTTATTTTTTCAAAGAACCAACTTTTTGTTTCGTTAGTTCTTTGTATGGTTTTTTTGGTTTCTATTTCGTTGATTTCAGCTCTTATTTTTATTATTTCTCTCCTTCTATTTGTTTTGGGATTTGCTTGTTCTTGTTTTTCTAGGAGTTTGAGATGTATCATTAGGTCATTGATTTGGGATCTTTCAATCTTTTTAATATATGCACTCATGGCTATAAACTTTCCTCTCAAGACTGCCTTAGCTGTGTCCCATAGGTTCCGGTAGGTTGTGTTTTCATTTTCATTGACTTCTAGGAACTTTTTAATTTCCTCTTTTATTGCATCGATGATCCATTCTTCATTAAGTAATGAGTTATTTAGTTTCCAGCTGTTTGCATGTTTTTTGTCTTTACTTTTGTTGTTGAGTTCTACTTTTACTGCATTGTGGTCAGATAGTATGCATGGTATTATTTCTATTTTCTTATATTTGCTGAGGCTTGCTTTGTGCCCTAGAATATGATCTATTTTGGAGAAGGTTCCATGGGCTGCTGAGAAGAATGTATATTGTGTAGAAGTTGGATGAAATGTTCTGTAGACATCTACTAGGTCCACTTGATCTATTGCATATTTTAGATCTTGGATTTCTTTATTGAGTTTTTGTTTGGATGACCTATATATTGATGATAATGGAGTGTTAAAGTCTCCCACAACCACTGTGTTGGCGTTTATATATGCTTTTAGGTCTTTCAGGGTATGTTTGATGAAATTGGGTGCGTTGACATTGGGTGCGTACAGATTGATGATTATTATTTCCTTTTGGTCTATTTCCCCTTTTATTAGTATGGAATGTCCTTCTTTATCTCGTTTGATCAATGTAGGTTTGAAGTCTACTTTGTCAGAGATAAGTATTGCTACTCCTGCTTGTTTTCGGGGGCCATTGGCTTGGTAAATCTTCTTCCAGCCTTTCATCCTAAGCATATGCTTATTTCTGTCGGTGAGATGAGTCTCCTGTAAGCAACAAATTGTTGGATCTTCTTTTTTAATCCATTTTGTCAAACGGTGTCTTTTGATGGGTGAATTAAGTCCACTAACATTAAGTGTTAGTACTGATAGGTATGTGGTGATTCCTGCCATTTAGTTATCTTAGTTGTTTGAAGGTTTGATTGTGTGTACCTAACTTGATGTTACTCTCTACTGTCTTGCTTTTTCTTATCCTGTGGTTTGGTGCTGCCTGCCTTTTCATGGTTAAGTTGGGTGTCACTTTCTGTGTGCAGGATCCCTTGCAGATTCTTTCGTAATGGTGGCTTTGTGGTCACATATTGTTTTAGTTTCTGCTTATCATGGAAGACTTTTATTGCTCCATCTATTTTTAATGATAGCTTTGCTGGGTAGAGTATCCTGGGGTTGAAGTTATTTTCATTCAGTGCCCGGAAGATCTCACCCCACACTCTTCTTGCTTTTAATGTTTCTGTTGAGAAATCTGCTGTGATTTTGATGGGTTTACCTTTGTATGTTACTTGTTTTTTCTCTCTTGCAGCCTTCAATATTCTTTCCTTAGTTTCTGAACTTGTTGTTTTAATGATGATATGTCGTGGAGTAGTTCTATTTTGATCTGGTCTGTTTGGTGTCCTGGAGGCCTCTTGCATTTGTATGGGAATATCTTTCTCTAGATTTGGGAAATTTTCCGTTATTATTTTGTTGAATATATTACGCATTCCCTTCGCTTGCACCTCTTCTCCTTCTTCGATGCCCATGATTCTCAAGTTTGGTCTTTTGATGGAGTCAGTGAGTTCTTGCATTTTCTTTTCACAGGTCTTGAGTTGTTTAATTAATAGTTCGTCAGTTTTTCCTTTAATTACCATTTCATCTTCAAGTTCTGAGATTCTGTCTTCTGTTTGTTCTATTCTGCTGGATTGTCCTTCCGTTTTGTTTTGCAGTTCTGTTTCGTTCTTTTTTCTGAGGTTTTCCATATCCTGGCTGTTTTCTTCTTTATTGTTGTCTATTTTTGTCCTGAGTTCATTTATCCATTTATTCATTGTGTTCTCTCTTTCACTTTGGTGTTTATACAGTGCTTCTATGGTTTCCTTTATTTCTTCTTTTGCTTTTTCAAATTCTCTATTTTTATTGTCTTGGAATTTCTTGAGTGTCTCCTGTACATTTTGGTTGACTGTATCCAGTATCATCTCTATAAAATTCTCATTGAGTACTCGTAGTATGTCTTCTTTTAAATTATTCTTATGGGCTTCATTGGGTCCTTTGGCATAGTTTATCTTCATTTTGTTGGAGTCTGGATCTGAGTTTCTGTTCTCTTCATTCCCCTCTGGTTCCTGTAGTAATTTTTTGCTGTGGGGAAACTAGTTTCCTTGTTTTTTCTGTCTTCCTGTCATTGTCCTTGGTGTTGTTACTGTCCCTGTACTGTGTGTAATTAAGTATTTTCTAGCTTGTAATAATAACAATGGTAATATTGAGAATGGAAGAGTGAGCTGAGATGGAAAGCAAGAAGTTAAAGAAAACGGGAAAACAAATATACAGACAAGAGGGAGAAAGCAGAACAAGGTATTAGACAAGAGAGTTTCAAAGGTATAAACAGCTTACTAATCGACAGTAAGCTGAACAGACAATAGAGAGACAGAGAGAGGATTGAAAGTCAAAGATAAAAAAAATAAAAAATAAGTATATGAAAGTAATATCTATTTATAAAAATGAATTAAAATAAAATGGAAAATAGAAAATTAAAAAAAAAAAAAAACCAAAAAACTTCCAAGTTTATATGCAATGCAATTTCAGTCTTAATAATTTGGATGTCCGTCTCAATCTCCAGTCCTGGAGTTGGTGCCTCAGATGTTGTTCTGTAGTTGTCTCATCAAAGGGGATGCATAAAGTAGAACAAAACTACACTCACACACACACAGAAGAAAAAAAAAAAAAAAAAAGCCCCACCAAGTGTCCCCAGTTCAAATGCAATACAGTTTCAGTAAGTTTTTCGGCTTGCAGGTGTAATTCGGTTGTTCTCTCACCAAAGGTAGGGAGAAAAAGAAAAAAAAAAGCGTCTGGAGGCAGTTCTGAGAGTGGTATCTGCAACTGTGGCTTGCCTGCCTGCTGCTCTCAGCCTGTAGCTGGCGGCGTTATTTATGCAGATCTCTGGGGTGAGCTAGCACTCACCTGGTCCCACAGGCTTTGTTTGCTCAGAGTTCTCCTGTGCGGGGGGGCCTCTGCTACAGGTTTTCCCCTTTCCAAGCACTGGGAAAGGCGACACTGCCCCGCGTTGTCAGGCCTGCGTGTTTATTTACAGTTCACGTGGGAAGTGGGTCTTCCCTCCTCTCACAAGCGTCCCCGCTCCTGGTTGCTGGGCGCGCCCCGCTCCCGCCAGAGCCTCTCCGGCCCGCCCGGCTCGTTTATTTACAGTCCCAGGAAGGATTTCCTTCCCCCAATCTTCAGCGCTCAGGGTGCCCCACCCTCTTTCCAGCGTGTCTTAACTGTTCTTATTGCTTAGTACTCAGTTTCTCTTTTTTTCCCGGGTGGAGGTCAGTCTGTCCAGGGGGCTATGCTGCTCTGGCCCAGGCTTGTCTGTGGGGTACCGCGGTACCGCGAAGCTCACCTGGTCCGTGTCTTCCCAAGCCGTATGGGCGCCGGCCACCGGCGGCCCCCGGGGCCCTCCTCGGTTCTCCGTTTAACGTGAAGTGGAGATTCTCTGCGCCGGCTGGAGATGTGGAGGAGTCAAAGTTATGCCTTTTCTCGGTGATTATGCCTGCAAAGTGTGTCTCCAGCGTCTCTCCAAGATTTCACTATAGAAGGTCGCTTTCTGCTTCCTACCTCTAGCCGCCATCTTGGAATTCTCAGTATTTTTCTATTAATATCATATTAAACCACATGGCTCACATTATTAGTGAAATTGTGTGAGGCACACCTGTGCATTTTAACATCTGTTTTTTGACACAGATTCAAGATCTCCCACATGCCTATGAGAACATCTTGATTCGAAAAAATATAACATAGCAAACTTCAGATAACTGACCTAGGAATTCAGGTTTTGATCTTCAGCTCTGTCAAAAGTTTCATCTCAAGTAATTCCTTCCAAAATTAGTAACACTAAGCACTCACAGGCAGCAGACCCAGAATTAAGAACAGACACAGTCTTGGCCAAACAGTGGAGAAAGCACAGGAGTAATATTTAGGGCAGGTGAAAGTCCAGCATCTTTTGAGAACCATCAGGTTAACAATTGTCACTGTCACTAGCAGCAACTATGGAATACTCTTTATTGAGAAATTGATCTTAAGCATTAACCAGAAGAAAATTTCACTGAGCCATCTCAATCTGCAGACGCTGAGAACACTGAGAGATTTGGTGACTAAAGAGCAAATGAAAACTAATCACAACTGCAAAGAACAACACCATGAATTGTACTTTTATCACCTGACCACCAGAGTTGGCACACTTTAGTTCACTTTTATATTGTTTGCTTTATAATAAATAAACAAAACTTTTGGTTGAATTAACCCATTCTTGCCAAATTTGTAGCACCATGTGAAGGAATCTTCTTCAAAGTATAGAACCTAGGTAAAAATTGCCATGCAATTGCGAAGATACTATTGCGCTTCTATGTAAGTTGCAATTATATAAGCTATTATGAAAGACTTCATAAGCAACATAGTTTAATATCTTTCACTTTATTACTCCATCTTCCAGATGAAAAAAACTAAGGGTCGGAGAAGCAGGGTTTTGCTAAGAGTCATGTAACTAAATAGAAAAACTTGAAAGCAGGTTGTTCAGATTTTAAGTTCGTTGCTCTTTCCACATACATAGTTTTAGTTTATGGTGTGAAAATTGATTATATTAATTCCAGCATGCTTATTAGAAATTCAGACTTGTTCTGATTTACCCAGTCTATGGTCAGGTCTCAGACTCATACGTAAAGAAGCAATTAGTTTGGAGAATAAGTTTCTAAGCAGAAAAATAATCAATTTGATGTCCTTCCTTATTTGAGATATTGCCTGACTTCCTGACTAATTTTTAAAAATTTTTTTATCTGTTTTTTTGTTTTTGGCTTTATGAAGGCATAATGGATGAAGAAAAGATTTATATATTTGTGGCATAAAATGTGATATTGTCATATATGTATAAATTGTGAAATGATTAAACCAATCTAATTAAAATATCCATCACTTCACAAACTTGCCATTTATTTTGTGATGAGAACATTTAAGGTCTACTTCTGTAGCTATTTTTAAAAATTAGGTATAACACAAAATCGTATATACTTAGGATACATAATGTGATGCTTTTATATATATGTGTGTGTGTGTGTGTGTGTATATATATATATATATATCTCCATTGTGAGATTGTTAAATCAAGATAATTAACATGTCATCACCTCACTTACCAGTTCTTTTGATGACAACATTTAAGATCTACTCTCTTAGAACTTGTCAAGTATACAATACACTTCTCTTTTTTTTTTTTTCTTTTTGTGGTACTGGGGCTTGAAATCAGGGTCTTCACCTTGAGCCACTCCACCAACCCTTTTTTGTGATGGGTTTTTTTGAGATAGGGTCTTGTGAACTATTTGCCTGGGCTGGCTTTGAACTGTGATCCTCCTGATCTCTGCCTCCTAAATAGCTAGGATTACAGGCATGAGTCACCAGCACCCAACTTATACAATACACTATTATTAACAATGGTCACTATGCTATGCAATTGATCTCAAGAATTTATTCAATCTATTTGAAACTTTGTAGCTCTTAACTAACATCTCACTATTCCCGCCTCACTCTCCCTATTCAACTACCATTCTGCTCTTTGCACCCAGGAGTTCTATACTTTCAGATTTCATATTTTCACATTTGTTTCCAGTACATGGTTTATTTCATTTAGCAAATGTCCTCCAGTTTTATCCCTGTCACAAATGACAGGATTTCCTTTTTTTGACGCTGACTTGGATGGCACATCATCATTATCCACTTATCTGTTGGTAAACAGTTAGGCTTATTCCATCTCTTGGCTTTTGTGAATAATGTTCCATAAAACTAGAAGCATGGATAGCTCTTCAACATACACCTTTCAATTCCTTCAAATCTATACTCAGAGTGGAATTTCTGAATTACATAGTAATTGTATTTTTAATTTTTTGAGAAAGCTCTGTGCTATTTTGCAAAGCAACCGTACTGTGCAAGGCACTGACAGTGTGGAAGGCTTCCCTTTTCTCCACATATTCACTAACACTTGTTATCTTTTCTCTTTTTCATAATAGACATTTTAAAGGGTGTGAAATAAAATCTCATTGTGTTTTAATTTTCATTTCCCCAATTATTAGTGATGTTGAGTGTTTTTTCCTATACCTGTTGACCATTTGTATGACTTCTTTTGAGAAATATTTCTTCAGGTTCTGCCAGTTACTTAATCAAATTGCTTTTCTTGCTGCTGAGTAAAGTTGCTTACATATTTTGAATATGAAGCCTTTGGCAGATAAATATTTGCAAATGTCTTCTCCCATTCTGCAGTTGTCTTTTGATTCACTTTTTCCATTGCTGCACACATTTTTAGTTTGATGCAATCACATTTTCTATTTTTGCTTTTGTTTCTTGTGCATGTGGTATCACATCCAATGAAATCATTGCCTGAACTCATGTCAAGAAGATTTTTGCCTTATGTTTTCCTCTAGTAGTCTTACAATATCAGGTCTTTCCATGTTGAATTGATTCTTGGATATGGTGTGAGATAAAAATCCAATTTCATTGTTTTGCATGTGGATATCCAGTTTTCTCAACACCAGCTATTGAAACTGTCCTTTCCACATTGTGTGTTTTTGGCACCTTGGGAGACCAATTGACTATAAATGCATTAATTTATTTCTGGACTCTATTGTGTTCTGTTCTTTATGTTTAGTACTAAAGCTTGGAAGTATATTTTGAAATCAGGTAGTGTGATGCCTTTAGCTTTGTTCTTTTTTATCACAATTGGCTTGGCTGTCTCAGCTCTTTCTTGATTCCATACAAATTTTAGGATTTCTTTTTCTATTTTCTGAAAAATGTCATTGAATTTGGTTGTATTGAATCTGTAGATCACCTTGGGTAGTATGCACATTTTAATAATATTAATTCTTCTAGTTCATGAACATGGGATATCATTTATTTATTTCTTCTTCAATTTCATTAGTAAATGTTTTATAGTTCTCAGTTTACAGATCTTTCATATCTTTGGTTAAATTCACTACTAAGTTTGCTGGCAGTATTTTTTGTGTAGTTATTCTAAATGGGATTACTTTCCTGACTTTTTTTATATTGTTACTTGTTACTGTTTTCAATCACAACTGATTTTTTGTTTGCCAATTTCATATCTTTCAACCTTACTGAATTCATTTAGTAGGTCTAAGTTTTGTGATATGGAATAACAGTAGCAAGAATGATTACCTTCTCATGTTCTTAACCTTAGAGGAAAAGCTTCCAATTTTTCATCTTTGAGTATGATTTTATCAGTGGGCCTGATACATATGGACTTTATTATATGGAGGTAAATTCCTTTTGTATCTAATTTGTTGAGGATTTTATCATAAAAAATGTGTTAAAAATTTTCAAATGCTTTTTCTGCATCTACAAAGAAGAACACAGTAGTTTTATCCTTCCTTCTATTGTGGTATATGACCTTTATTGACTCATGTATGTTGAATCCTTCTTGCATCACAGGACTAAATCCCAATTGTTCCTCATGAGCTTGTTTGTTGAAGATTTTTGCACCATGTTCATTAAGAATAATGGACTGTGATTTCTTTTCTTGTAGTGAACCAAGATGAAAGGCTTCCATGTCATAAACTATGTGATAGCCAATTGTATTATTGACAAAAAAGAAAAAAAAAAACAGAATCACAACTCAGAATATAGATTGAACATTGAAATATTTAGTAAATAAAAACCAAGAATCTATTGTCTTTTTATGCCCACTGTCCTCTTTAAGCAGTGTAGAAACAAAACCAACCATAAAACATAATTTTAGAATTATAATGCTAATAAGCAAGTTGAAGAAACTGTGTAATGTGAGTGTGTTTCTGTGTGTGTGTGTGTGTGTGTGTGTGTGTGTATGAAATGAGAAGAACATATAAATTATAAGCCCACATAAAATTATAGGCAATAATTTAAGGCACCAAAAAAGTATTACCAGTAGCACATATTATAATTTTTCTGAGAGAATTTAAATAATCTTTCTAATCTACTTGCTGATGACTTTGTTGATTCCGTATTCTTACATGATTCTTTGCAGTCTCATATTCCTTGGGGTTTTTTTCCTCCAACTCAGGAAGAACTCCTACATTCATGGTGGTCTTATTCTGGACACTGTGGCACCAGAAGAAATTGCTTCACCTTTGAAAATAATCATTTCTACTCTCTTATCTTATTTTCAACACAATTTTACCTCATGGTGGCATCCAATACATGAACTTAACTACTTCTATCTGACTGCTCATTTCTTTCATCACTTCTTACATTACTGGACTAAATTTCAATTAAAAATTCATTTAAAATGTGCATGCATACATTTCCCCCTTCTATACCTTTGTTTATCTTGCAGTCTGTGGAAAAAACAGTCCTTACTAACCAAGCTATTAGATTTGTCTATGTCATCACCTTAAGATTAAGTGTTGCTAGAAAAAGATCTTCATGATGACAGTCATGGCTAATTGATAACATTCACAAATGCATATCCTCCAACCAGAATTGAATACTAAACACTACTAACTGATATGGCAATTTTGCTTTGTATGATTCGATTACTTATACACTTTCCTATACTTTTTTCTTACTTCTTTGCACCTTTGTTCATCCAGATGGCAATTCCCCATTAGTCTTTCCACTTAGTTCTTTGAAACTGATCTGATTTCTTTTTTAAGATACAATTCTTTTTTTTCCATTGAGTTGATGAGTACATTTAGAAAAAAATCATCAGTTTCTTTTTAGTCAATGAAAAGACTTCCAATTTTCCAATTATGGAAAATTTCCAATTATGGAAACATTATATGTAGAGCTGAGGAATTAGATTATAGTAAGGGCTCTAACAGGCTGGGATAAGGAGCTGGTGTTTCTTACAATTAGTAGTAAACACCTGGTATCGTTGCCACTTGGTCTTTGCTTACTGACACTGGAAAATTAAGGAACTTGAAAGACAATTAGTTCACTTATTTTTGTACCATTTTGTAAAGTCTTTCATATCATCACAAAATAAAATGGTTATATTCACAACCATTAACTATCTTTAATAGATGTGCATTTAAAATTTACCTAAGCCAGGCATGGTGGGGCATGTCTATAATCCCAACACTCAGGAGACTGAGGCAGCCTGGGGTATACATAATGAGACCTTGACTCAAAAAAAAGAAAAGAAGTACCTAAGCAATACCATATTGCAGTAGACTAAATTATGGCCTATGAAGATTACCTAGGTTGCCATCCCAGAATTTGCGAAAGCACATAGTAAAAGAGACTTTGACAAGTTATAAATGTTGAGATAAAGAGATTATCCTGTGATCCCTAAAGTAATTGCAACTGTCCATGTTGGAAGGAGGTAGTGAGAAATTTGACTAAAGAGAAAGGTAGCACCCCAATGGAAGCAGAGGGAGAAAGCTGATATGATGCAAATAATGGGTCATGAGGCAAGGAACACAGGCACATCCAGAAGCTTCAGAAAAGAGATGAATTCTCCCATAGAGACTCCAGAAAGAATCAGTTGTGCCAGTGCCTTGATTTTAGCTATGAAATGTTCATTTCGGACTTCAGACCTCCAGAATCATAATAGAATAAAGCAGTGTTGTTTCAAGTCACTAAATTTATAATAATTTCTTAACAGCAGTTGTAGGAAATGAATATACAAACGGTTATTTTTGGCACATTTTTACACTCAAGAATATACTTTCGAGAATTTTTCTGTGATAAAAATATTAAAAATATAAAATTTTTCTACTGCATTCTTTGAACTGTCATCATTTAGTCCTTTACATAAATTGCCAATATGTTGGTTTCATACTGGGAGATGGTGAATTTGGTTTCAAGTTTTTACTATCATCATACTCCCAAGAACATTCTTATATATGTCTTCAGCACTTATTTTAAAGTAAATATCCTTTTGTACCTACTCAATCATTTCTTGATTTAAATAATAAAATTATAATGTTACTATACCAATTTTCATTGGTTAACATTTACAGATTTTGTGTTTTCCATACATCTGTTCTTTTATTTAGATATTCACTTACCCTAGTGTGTCATTTAATTATTCTGTTTTCATCTTTTATTTATAACATTTTGAACATTTATTATAATATTAATATAGTCTATTTTACTCTACAATATTGTATTTCTGCTTTTCATTTGTTCTTTGTGACTTTTCTCATATGTCTTGTACTTTAAAAAATAGCCACAACTTTTATTATTTCTTTTTAACTTTTCTATTTGCTTTTTTATTATTTATGTATTATTCTTTTAGCTGACTCCAGAAGTTATAGTGTGTCTCTTTGACTTATTATAGTATATACACATTAAATTAATGTCTTTAAAATTTCTGAAATAATGTGCAAATCTTACAAAACCATTTAGTCTGTTTTCATCATATATTTAACATCTCCACTTGTTATAAATACCTTTCCAACATGTTTCTGATTGTTGTCTTAGTATTAATCCAAATATTTACCACCTTACTTGCTGTTCATTGTTTCCTACAGTTTTGTTTCCATTTTGACCTTTTTTCTTTAACCCCAAAACTTGCTTATCCTTATTGTGTCCACTAGAAATAAATTCTACTAGATTTTGTTTGTAAAAAAATGCTGTAATGTGGTTTCTACTTAAGATTTTTTGGGGTAGTAGTAGGTATGGAATTACAGGTTGGTAGTTTTATATTCTCTTTCAGTACCTTAAAAGTTACATTCCATTGAGTTATGCCATCTATAGTTTCTGTTGTGAAGTTAGCCAAAACAATTATTGCTCTTATTTTAAAGTAATATATCTTTTTTCTTCTACTGCTTTTATGTCTTGCTTATTTTATTTGGTTTTCAGAAATGTGTCTATGATGTTTCCAAGCATAGTTTTCTTTCTAATTATCCTGATTAGGGCTCCCTATTTTGAATTTGTGGGTTGATTTCTGTATCTGTTTTAGAAAACCTTTAGTCATTTTTTGTTTCAAATATTGCTCCTGCTCCATTTTTTAGCCTCTCCTCTGTGATCCCAATTTCCTAAGTCGTCATTTGTTTATATTTTTCAATTCTCTTAAACTGTGTTTTTAAATTTCGTTCTCTCACTTGGAAAATATGTTTTCTTTACTTTTATATAGATAGATGTGGAATATCTTATGTACCAAAAGGTGAGGAACTGCTCAAAAAATGCTGCAATATGTCAAAAGGACATTGGTAGCTGCTGATGCCCCAAAATGTAGAAATTGGAGCAAACAAAATAAGTTATGATAGTGATGGATTATAGCCCATGAAATAAAACACATATTTATGACTTCATACTGATGGAAATAAATCACTAAATCAACAAATAAATGTGGAGATGGACAACTGTTCCAGCCAGTAAAATTCCAATTAAAGAATGCAGAGGGAACAATAGGAATAGAAAATCCCCATGAGGCAATAGCACAGCAATAATTGTGGAGATAAAAATCATTGATGGTTGCCGAAATTAGTAGGTGAAAGTATGATGAGAAACAGGATATGTTCATGGTCTCAAAGTATTTCTCCACCTGATACTTATTAATTACAAAGAAGAAAACAAAGCCTTCCACTGGAGAAACCTGGCAGACGCTCCTTTAATCAAGTGATCAAAGTTAACATCACTAGTAATAAGGCATATTGACATCATATACCTACTGATATGATGCACTTCTATGATATTGTTGCCAAAAATGCATAACCTCAATCAAATCATGAGAAAACATCAAATACAAATTAAGGAACATTTTACAAAATAATTAGCCAATACTATTCACAAGTGTCAAGGTTGAGACAAATAAATACTAAGAAACTGTGCTTGATTAGAGAAAATTAAGGAAACTTCAAAAGTAAACGCCATGTGAGATTCTGGATTAGATCCTGAGCCAAAAAAAATAAAAAAGAAAGAAAAGAAATTTAAGGGAACAGTTGGTGAAATTCAAATAAGGTCTGAGATTAGTTAATAATGTTACTTCAATCTTTTCTTCTTCTTTTTTTAGACATAAACTCTAGGAGAAGATGCTAAACTGTACAAGCAAATTACCTTTAGCAATAGGACATGTCCTGAGGAATTTGTCATTAGGTCATTTCATCAGTGTGAGAATATCAGAGTGTAGTTACACAAGCTTAGGTAGTACAGGTTAATCACTCAACCTGGCCTCTTGATACAATCAAGTAACATGGTAAACAGGAAATGTGCTGCTGGTGTAACATGGCATACTATTTTGCAGTAAGCTTTAAAAAATACAAATAGAACGAATACAGTATAAAATAATGATAAAAGAATAGTAAATATATAAACAAGTTACTCTCATGCTGTTGAGATCAAGTGTTAGTTATTGTACATAATTAAATGTGTTATTTTTCTTTGAAGTAAACGGGAGCACAGTAGGTTTGTTTCTAGTAGCATCACCACAACCAAATGAGCAATGCACTGTGCTGTGGCTTTATAATGGCTATGATATTACTAAGCAATAGAAAATTTTCAGCTCTGTTATAATCTCATGGAATTATATGTGGCCCATCATTGACAAAAGTGTTGTTACATGTTGTCTGACTGTATTAAATATTAAATATATATATATGGAAAAGTCAAAGGGATACTCCCTCTACTGCTATCTTAAGCAAACAAAAATACCTTTTTTCAAAAACTGAGACTAGGAAGGTAAAACAGGTCCTGTCTGGGAGATGGTACCACTGGGAGGTGAGGGTATAAGGAAAGGGTGTAGAAAGGTGAATATGGTGGAAATATTTATGTACTCATGTATGAAAACAGAAAAATGAGACATGTTGAAACTATTCCAGGGGAGATAAAGGAAAGACTAAAATGAAAAAAGAAGACAAGAAGAAGAAGAAGAAGAAGAAGAAGAAGAAGAAGAAGAAGAAGAAGAAGAAGAAGAAGAAGAAGAAGAAGAAGAAGAAGAAAAGCTACCTAGAGTATTGACAAGTGTTGATTTTGAAAGCACTTTGAAAACTAAATATGTGGTAGAAAGTTTGGATATTTTAGAATTGTGGAGAAGAATAATCTTTCTCTTTGTAATTCTAATATGAGGTTATACAACCAGCCTGACTTTTCATTTATTCCCTGTAACTTCTTCGCAGTGGCTTTAGATGATTCTTTTAGCAAGAATGGCTACTGCTTCCTACTTCCTTTGTGTCCTGCCCTCCTCCTTCTCCATCACTTTTATTCCTTTCTAGAAAAGGTTCAAAGCAACTGCCCCTGTATTTCAGTGGAGCAATCGGTTTACTTGCCTTAGTACCACCTGACAAGGAATATTTAAGTCTAAAGACATCTTATCACTTTGTAATCCAGCAAATTTATTTTCATGATGAAATTGAGGTCCAGAGATAGAGTACCCTGACCCCAAATCAGATGCTCATTAAATTATCCTCTGATGGTTGTGTTTCCACACAGTCTTTGTGCTTGGTAACCATGAAGTGTGTCAGGGAAAAGGGGAAACATGGAACAAGAAGACTTGTACCTCACCCCTATCTTTTAATATCTAACACCTATTTAAAAGAGCAATCTGTATATAGATGAATGTAGTAATTTTCTACTTTTACTAAAGTAAGTGGAGATTGTGGTGTTGGGCTCATTTTGAATTGTGGGCCCCAGGGGATAGTATGAGTCAAAACCTAACAAGTCCCAACTTGTCACTAATGTATCATTAACTTAAATTTCTTTATTTTGGGGTGCTAATGACAAATTCATTTATGTATTTTAGATCAATTTCTTTGCAAATATGTGTGTATCACATGATGTTGTGGGATACATATAGTTTCATACTAGATGAGGAAAGTTTAGCTAGTTTTGCCATAAAAGCCAAAAAAAAAAAAAAAAGGTAGTATGTCTTTCTCGATAAGGAGTTTATCTTTGGTAAGCCTTAACTTTTTTGTTATTATTATGCCCTCAGCTTTACTGAGGTAGAATGGACCAATGAGTATGCTGAATAAGGACTTTTTTCTGTGCTTTCACAGCTGCTTACCTTAATGCTCTGACACCAGATGTGTCAGAGCACAGAACTCCACACTAAGGAGTTCTTTAGCTGATACCTGTGGGATGTTCCCTAATTCAATTCGATTCTGACACTAGAGGTGGTATCAGATCCCACAGGTCAATTGCTCAGTCTCACATGACTGCCCCAGTTCATGCCCGAGGTGGTGACCTGAGTTTCTGACCAACTGGCTATAAATCAGGGCTCTCTTCACCACCCCCTCTGGTTCACTTAAGCTGAAGAGTAGCTCACAGAATTCAGGGAAATACTTTACTTTTGTTTACACTTCACTGATAAAGGACAACTAATGCATGCAGATGAACAGCCAGATGGAGGGGATGTAGACAGCAAGGTATGTAGCGAGAGCATGGTACTTCCATGACCTCTCTAAGGGCACTACCTGCAGGAACCTCAAGAATATGAAAGCTCCTCAAACCCTGTCCTTTTGGGCTTTTATGTGGTCATGGTTGATTAATTATTGACTGATGGCGATCAGTTCAACTTTTCCTAGAGGCTGGGTGAGGGATGAGACTGAAAGCTCTAATTACATGGTTAGTTCCTCCCAGCAATTAGCCCTCAAACTCTCAAGTCATGGAACCCCAGCCACCAGTCATGGCCTTAGTCCATTTTCTGTTGCTGTAGCAGAGTACCAAAGACTAGATACTTTACAAAGAAAAGAGGCTTATTTTGTTTCAAAGTTCTTAAGGATGGAATGTCCAAGATTAGGTAGTTTCAAGGGCTTCTAGCAAGGGTCCTCAGGCAGAAAAGCTGCAAGAAGATAGGCAGCATGTATGTAGAGGAGCAACATGTATGTGACAGAATGGAGAGTGTGCCAGCTTGTTCAGCAGCTACCCGCTTTCATGGGATCTACATTAATCCCTTCAAGGGTGGAGCTCCCATTACCTACTTACCTCTTAAAAGTCCTGCTACCTCTCAATACTCTCAAGTATTTCAATATGAGTTTTGGTGCGATTAGACCTTAATCAAAAGATAGCAGTCACCTTTATTAGCATGCAAAAAGACACTCATCATTGCCAGTGGTTCACACGTATAATTGTAGTTACTCGGGAAGCAGAGATCAGGAGGATTGTGGTTCAAGGCAGCTGAGGTAAATAGTTCAGGAGACCTTATCTTGAAAATACCCAACACAAAACAGCTGAGCTGGAGAAGTGGTTTAAGCGGTAGAGTGCCTTCTTAGCAAGCATGAGGCCCTGAGTTTAAACCTCATACAAGATAACTCATAGCTTAAGAAATTGCAAGGGTTTTTGGAGCTGTGTGCCAAGTACCAAGAGCAGAGACTAAATGCATATTGTGTTTTACATCACAACATCACTGGTGTCCAAGGTATTGTTTTCACTGTGACATGATTACCACAATCTAGCTGTCTAACACATCCATCACCTGGAATAGTTGTGTATGTGTGCTGGGAAGCTTTAAGATCTCTTTTAGTAATTTTCAAATATAAAATAACTATGGTTACCAAGTTGCACCAGGTCTTATTTATCTTGTAACTGAAATTTTTTTGCCTTTTGACTAATATGTCTCATAGTATTCACCTGCCAACCCCCGGAAACCGCTTTTCTACTCTGTCTCTGTGAGTTTGATCATTTTAGAAAGTACATATATGAGATCATGAAGCATTTCTCCACTGTGCGTGGCTTATTTCACTCAGCATAATGTCCTCTAGGTTCATCCGTTGTTGTCACAATGATGAGACTTACTTCCTTTTTAAGCTAATAGTATGCTATTGCATGTATATGCCATATTTTCTTTATCCACTCACAAATTGACTTCAGGTTTATTATCTGTCTTGGCTGTTATGAAAATGTTGCAATGAACACAAAGTGTAAATTGCTCTTCAACATACTGCTTTCAATTCCTTTGGGTATATACCTACTAGTGCTACTGCCAGATCATATGGTAATTCTATTTTCAATTTTAGATCTTATAATAGGATTGATAACAACTGGTATATTCTAATTTTGCTCTTCTAGCACATTCCCCTTCTGAAGTTCAGTTAAAAACTGGAAATGGCTGCTATGTCTCTGAAGTTTCTCAGGACTTGAACTCTAAACTCCACTTCCCCAATTGAAGAAATTTCTTCATAGTCTTTAGTTACTACTATCCTCTGAGGTCCTCCAAGTTTTGCCCCAAAACAGTTCAGGTGTTTGACAATAATTTGAAGGCATTAATACATGCACATTAGGGCTCTGTCATTTCCAACATTTTCTCTTCCTTCTAACAAGCTTCTCTCAGTCCCAACCCCATGGTTATTCCAGTACAGTAAAATACCTTCTGCGCTAGTGAAAACTGGGAGGTGTCTTCAGAGGAAAGACCAAGGCCAGGGGACTTGTGTAGCTCAGCCTGCCAACATCCCTTCTTTTCAGAACAGTACTCCTTCACTGTCTGCTATGGACCGATCTCTAGTGCCTTCATGAAGTTGAGTTTTTTTGTATTGTTGTGTTGTGGTTTTCTTTTGTTCTGGTTTTATGGGGTTTTTTTTCTTTTATAATTTTTGTCTGTGAAGGAGTGAATCTAGTAAAAAATTATTCTACCATGACCAGCAAGGGGATGCACACTTAATTCTCTTTTTACATTGTTATTTTGTACTTTCAATTTATGAGGGTTTTTCTTCCTTTGCTGCAGTTTATTGGATTGGGTTTTATTTCTTAATTCCTTTATGTTCCTTTTTGCCTTTGTACATTGCTTTCTATTTCATTTGTGACTACTATTAATTTTTCATTTTGAACTGTAAAAAGTGTAAACTTAATAGGTTTACCTTTTGTTTTAGTCAAGGGTCTAAATGAAAACAATAGCACTGTCAAATGAAGATAATGTGAAAAAGAGTTTATTTATCCAGAGGCAATTTGCAAAGAGGGGATTGGTGGATCACATTGGCTGACCCTGAGTCAGCCAACAATGGAAATATCATCATTTCTAGCCTCAGAGACAAAGAGGGGGCCTAGAGAATCTAGGTCTCTTTCTCTCTGTTCTTGATTGTACCAGTGACCATATAATAAGGGGAACAGTCAATCCTAGGTAAATCCTAAGATGACAGAAAGAGTAAAAAATACACTGGGCCTCCTTGGCCTCCTTGATCTAATCTACCAGGGCTCCCCAACCAGAAGCCAAGGGCTCAGAATCTTGATGACTCCTTCAGGTCAGCCTTCTAGAGCAGAGGGCAGAGGACAGGTAGAGAAGAATGGACTGCTTATTGAAATTTATCCATACATTTATCAATATTTGCTTTGATGGTTGCTATTGTTTCTTGTGCCATGTACCTTTCTGAATTTGAATTTCTTCTTTCTGAATTACATGGCATTGTAATTCTTTAGGTAAGAGTTTGAGGGCATCCCTGTTAGGCTTCATATGAAAATATCTTTATTTAAACCATTCTCTTGAATGATGGTTTAGCTAAACATTCTAGGTTGACAATTATTTTCTCTTAGTCTGATAACTAAAAAGATTATTCCATTGTTATTTGGCTTCTATTGTTTCAGTAGAAAAGTCTGTTTCTGGAATTTACATTCCCTTAAAAACTATCCTTTTGTTCTCAGTGCATTTAGGATTTTGTTATTAATGTTCAGAAAGTTGTTAATATGGGAATAAATGTGGATTTATTTGTGCAGTAGTAGGTATTGAAACCTAGGCTTTGCACATGGTAGGTAGGCACTCTGAGCTACATCCCCAGCTGTAGGTGTATTTTTACTTATTCTATATAACTTACTGTGCTTCTTAAATATAATAACTCTTGCTTTTCTTGGTACTGGAATCTGATTTCTTTGTATTGATCAATAAATATGCAAGTTAACTGGGGCCTTGTGTGTCTCAGGGCTTATTCCTGGACAACTTTAGCTGAGGAAAAATCCCCCCAGACAGGTTTTGCCTGTCATGTTTTGAAGTGTGAGTAGACCAAACAAGTAGAAAGAAGATAGCTCATGATCACTCAAAGTTACTATATAATTCCCTCTACTTCTATGTATATTTAAACTTTTTAAATAAAATTAGCATACAAAAATTAATTTTCAGCATAATAATTATAGTTAATGATAATATATTATTCTTGAAAAATGATGAGTGGAAAATAATTGTTCTCAAAACAAAAGTGATTCCTCGTGAAGTAATGCAGTTATTGATTAGCTAGATATAACCATTCCACAATGTATATATGCTTCAAAACTTCATGTTTTACATGGCAAATACATACAATTTTAGTCAATTTAATACATGTAAAATAAATACAATTTTAATCAATTTTAAAAATCAGTTAAAATTTGAAAAAGATAATTAATTTTGATCTCCTGGTTAGTTTTTGTATAGATAGATAGATAAGCATATATATGTCACCTTCTTAGACTAATAAACTGTACAGTAATAATGAAAACTTTTAATGTCTTCCTTTATTTATTTGTTCAATCAACTAATACTCATTGGTGCTAAGCATGAACACCACCCACAATATAATCTGTGGCTTTTCAAGCTTATTACCTAGTAAAGTCAATAGATCACTATCTTTGAAGATATAACAGCATCAGAGGAGAAAGCTGGGGAGTGAAGCGGCAAGTCAAGGAAGCACGGGTAGCAGTTGAAAGGAAATATCAGTTGAAAGACATGTTTCAAATTCCAGGTGACTTATTTTCACTAAGATATGCTATTTACAACTATTAAAGTATATCTACCATTGCTAAATAAAGTCAGTTCAATAAATAATGTAAAATCATTCAGGCAATTTTAATGAAGAGAAAACATCTATGTTGGTGTCATTGTTGATTGCCCATAGTATAGTGCCTTTCTGCAAGTATTTTCTATCCTCATGTGTAGTCCTCACAAGACAGTGAAAAGTAGATGCTTTTAAAATGAGAACACTGTAACTGAGAGAAAGTTACTGGTCTAAGTTTATAGAGCTATTAAGTGTACAGCTGGGATGGGAAGCCAGGCCTAGGAGCTTCCAACTCATGTTCTTTCCACTCCCCATGCTGCCTCCCAAGTAGACAAGTACCTTCTCCATGGAAATGTTGGATACCTAACTACCAAGATATTTTAATATTGTGAATTAAAAGCCTGCTTGATGTAGTTATTGGGAAGTACTTAATTCATTATAATCATGTCTCGTTTCTTCAAATATTTTTCTGTGTTTTAAATTATTTGCCTTGATTCAATGTGATGGAACTTTTGGAAGTGTCATGCGGGAGTGTCAACATCATAGCTAAATGTTAGGTTCCAGATTTTACCATGTAAATATTTACAAAGTATGTGCCAAATCACCAGAGTAACCATCCAGCTCTTGTCCTGGTTTTGGAACTGTGGGCTACACTGAAGACAGAGGAAGTGAATAGAACAAACTTCAGTGTTTGATGACAGCAGAACCTGTCTAGAAGTGTTTGCCCTCTTTGGCTTCCCTTCTTCACCAGAATAGAGTTGACAATAATATTTCAGTACCCAATACCAGCTTCTCAGAAACTGCATTTCTGATTTCCAACTCTCCTCTTATCAGGAGGCTGGCTTTGTCCTTGCCATACTTTTTTCATACACTGACCACCTTTGAAAACTAATGATGAGCCCTCTATTTTTTTCCCAACAGAAAATAAGAAAAATCATCATATGTTGGTTGAAAAATTAAAAACTTCTAGAAGTTCAGATTTTTCTCCAAGTAAGAGGAGGCTTCTGGAAAAGAAATAGTCCACAAAATATTTTTTCCAGAAACTCTCACTTCATTGTCCTTGTAAAAGAGTTCAAATTGCTGAATTACCTCCTTCTGTGGTATGTCTAATTCTGCCAGTAATGTTATATAGAAATGCTCAGTGTCCAAAACTTGGAATTCATTAAAAAGTAGTTGAAAGCAATGCAAACTCTAGCCAGTTACTGAAAATAGTGATTATTTAAAAAATATTCTTGTTCTGGCCTATCTCAACTCTGTAATTTAATGCATTTTTAAACATCTCAAAGAGAAGAATTTCAACAAAAGCATGTTTGGGTGCAGTTTCCTTCAATTTTTCTTATTAGACACATAGAATTTAGGAGAGTTATATATTTCTTTAGACTATCAAACACACTGAGATGATATTATTCCATTTTCAGAATTTTTTGTTATTTTTAATTAGAAAAAATTAAAATTCTCAATAGTTTTGAAGAAGATTGTTATGATTCTTATTGTTATGGTTTCTAACAAATTTGATCTTGAGTAACTGTCATGAGACTTGCCATAAGCTCTAATCCTTCCCTAAGCAGAAATACAAGGCTGTTTGGTTGTACCTGTTGTAGGATACATCTTTATTCTGTCTGGAGGCCTGATGCCTAAATGTCATACCTGTGACCAAGTGTCCCTCTCATAGGAATCTTACTCATATTGGTGGATGCCCTTATGACTCTTGTCTGACCCGAATCAATTCCTACCAACATAGCCACTTGATAAGAAAGATCCTTGACCAGAAAGGAAGTTACGTTTAAGTGTAGATGTGTCAAATGAGACACAATGAGGAATTGAAATTAAAGTACCTGAAACTGTAGACATTTATTAGTTTCAGGCACTAGAGAAGCTGTGGACTATATCTCCCTGGACATTATTGCTCATGCTTTCTCTGGAAGGTTGTGGATTGGCTAGTTTAAAAAAACTGCGGGTGAAGGAGACACCTTATTTAGATAATTGTGGTGTTGACCATTAAGTTTAGTTATGGTTGGCAGCTGTGGGATGTGTTAGGCTTGGGGTCAGTGAGATGAGGAATTAGTGGGACTATCTCAAAAATAACCACACAGAGAGTGGAGGTTTTGACAAGAAATGATAGGGAACAGTTGGGATTTCAACAAGTTATGTGAGGCCTGAATTTGGGTTCCAAAGCAGCAAGTGTCTTAACAAATTTATGATATCATACATGAAATATATATATGATATATGCATAGATAATCAGTATGTAATCCCTGTGTTGAGGCTAAAATTTTACCTAAAATGTGTACATATTTCATATACATGCTAACATGTACCTTTTTAGGTAATGACTTTAAAGCAGTCTCAACAAAGGGATTATATATTGATTTGATACATTCCCAGAAACTTTCCTGTGACATTTCAGGATAAATAGCCTGTCTGAATGCCCCTCATGAAAAAGTTTTTCAGGAAAATCATTATAAATTTATGAACATGTACATTTCATGATTCTGTTTCATGCTGTTTTGTTTCAAGGGGAATGCTGCCTTGGCTTTGGTGCTTCATTGAGCTGATTTTTTTTCAAATAGTCTCATATTAAGCTGATTAAGATAATTCACTGCTGCAGGTGTTATCCTCATATAGTGCACTGTTACTAATATCATTCACACTAAAAAAATGATTTAGCATCTGGCTTAAAGCTCTCTTTTCCTTCTAGAAGCCCAATTGGCATTTGAGGAGTATTCAGGGGAAAAACAAGCAATATTGCTGGTGATCTACACCATAGTTGTCAAGGCTATTTATTGGTTCCTTCTCAACTTTACTTCGTTTGCCTGCAGAAGCTTTGTGAAATGTCAGTGGTAGAGATGACAAGGAGACATTTTACTTCCACCTCCAGAGCCCCTTTAAGATTACATGGTGTTATTTGGGCTATTAATTAGTAAAGTTTCAAGAACATTCAGGAAGATGAGGAAGGGCAGGGATTTGAAACCCACTCAGAGCAAGACTCAAGGCAGCAGTTTTCAACAGGAAACAAAGAAAATTGTGTCTAATTAGAACTTCAGAGGTAATTTCAAAAGGCCTAGTGTAATTACCTGAGAAGGAAGTGAGCCAGGTGGACGGTAACACCTCTAGTCAGGAGAAAAAGGTCTATTTATATTCATGCACTCATTCAACTATAATTTCTAAGTGCCCATGAAGGAAAATAAGATTCCTACCTTTCAAAATGTTGTGTTAAGTATATTTTAAGGTACCATGAGCCATGATTTTTACTGGAACTTTACATCATTAAACAACAAATGACCTGTTAATTCAATATTAAATTTAGTCTCATTTTGAGTTAAAGGTACAAATTCTGAAATATCTGATGTAAAGACTTCTTGCCTTAAAGTCTGATGAAACTACCTAAGAAGTGTTTTAATTGGTTAATACATTCAAAATTATCCCCAAACACATTTTTTTCTTCTAAACAAACTTTTAAAAAGTCATAAGATTGTAGGAAACTATAGTGTAAAGTAGTGACAGTTTTATTTTAAGAATTTATAAATATGGTAGCTTCCATTAGTTCATTACAAGAATAAAATATCTGGAAGAGAAATGAAAGACAATTAGTATGGGATAGCTGATTAGTTTTAACTTTGGGTAGAAACTTAGTCAAAGTAACAAACACTCAACTTCTTTAATCAATAGATACACATAGCATCTCATATAGATGAGCTTAAAAATAAGAAAGTTTGTTTTGAAATCTAATAGAGCAATGCTGATAAGCATAAAATGTTAGATTTTCTTACACTTGATATCTAAAGCATATTTAAGTTATTCTAGGAATTTTTTCATGTGATAAAAGAATAGCAAATAACACAGGAGGATGCTTTGCAATGTAGTTGCTTGTTACTATTGAGTTCTTCACTTTTATTCTTCAGATCTCCCATAAGCTATGGCCAAACATACTAAGAGTTTTGCTACTTTGTTTTGTTAGTGATTTTAACTTGACACGTGGTCAAGTCCCCAGCATTCTCTTGGGAGAAGAGAAGCATTCACTTTGTGTACTGTGTTGTGCTGATTGTATGAGCTAGCTATGCAATATGAATTACTACGGTCTATTAGGTACTTTAAAGTCCACCCTGATCAGTAATCAAAGACATAGTTTCTGTAGAAAGGACCAAGGATGAGGAGATCTGCTGAAAATGTGCATCCCATGGAGCAGTAGCAGCCATTTGGGTGTTGCAACAAGGACCAGTGTCATGGACGGGAGTTTAGAGAAGAATTAGGACAAAAATGTAAGAAAATATCATAAAACAATGAGAAGATAAGAACGGAAGTCAGGCATATGTTTTATAGTTGTCCTGCTTTCCATGTCTTTGATTATAAAATTCATAGAAATGGTGTTTCCACTATGGAACTTGGTTTTCACTTCCTTATGCTTTTGCTGTGATGCAGGAACCACATTAAACTCATAGGAAGCTCCCATATTTGACCTCTCTATCCTCATAGAAAGGAGCAGGTGGTAGGCACAGATGGGAAGGGCCTCAAGAAAAAGTGGTCAGAATATTTGGTCAAGAGTCACCTCAGAGTTTCATGAGACCAACTCTGGCATCCATAGTCAGGCACAATTTAAATTGCTATTGCATTAGCAAGGGCTTAGAAATGAATGCGAATAAGGAAAGTGATATTCCATTTTCCTGCATGCTGAATGTCTTCTTTAAGTAGAAACTTCAGCTGACAATTTCAGACTGTAATTACCCTTTCTCTTAACTATTATTAAAGCTTATATTGATCGGTCATTGAGTATGTAATAACATTTCACTAAAATCGGAGTATCTAGGAAAGATTAGAAGTATTTACTGGAAATCTAATTTGGCTAAAAGCAAAGCATCTGGCCAGTTTCTGACCTCCTTAGCCTAACATTTCTAGTCCCAAAAGGTAGAATGAGTACAATGGTCCTCAGTCAATGTTTAGATCCTCATTTTGATAGATTGGAATAATGTTACTATGTAATCTTTACTCACTTGGAAATTAGGCAGCAGAAATGCTAAGCATACTTAAGTGAAGCACCCTAGGAGTTAAAAAGTCAAGACAAATACACACATAAACAGAAAAAGGGCCAATTTCATAGATTGTCATTTTCATAAGGAAAAATGACAGCAAAAATAGAAATATATAAATAATTAAATATTGTTATTTCATACCTGATATTCATGAGAAAGAGAGGTAGAGCATATGAAGCAGAAAAATAGGAATATAGCAAAGCCCCTTATGAATGTGAAAATTGAGACCCAGAAAACAAAGATTAACCAACAGCACACATTTGAAAAATAGAAGAGTCCAGACTACATCCCAGGTCTTCCAGATGCATGAAGAACATCTCACCAGGTAATTTGAGATGTATAAGGTACTCTTAGGGGTAAAAATCAACCAAATGAGAACTTGATAATGGAGCCCTGGATTAAGAGGGGCATAATTGAGAATAACTTAGTTTATTATTAGGTTTTTATTCCCTTGTCTTATATGTACTTAGTTGAAGATTATGTAAATAATGTTTGTCTGTACTTGTGTAGTCAGGTTGGGCTACCATAACAAAAATCATATGCTGGATGGCTTAGACAATACGAATTTGGTTTCTCACAGTTCTGGAGGTCAAGCTACCACCCACTTCATTTTCTGCTGAGGGTCTTCTTCCTGACCTCCTTCTTGCTGTCTCCTCACATGGCAGAGAGAGAAAGAGAAAGAGAAAGGAAGCTCTTTGGTGACTCTTCTTAAAGGGAAATTAATACCATCATGAAACTTCCATTCTAAACCTAATACCTTCCAGTTACCTTGGGTGTGAAGACTTCAAGAGCTGTGTGTGATGGCTAAGCGTGTAATTCTAGCCCTCAGGAATTGAAGCCAGTCTGGACTACTTACTACTATACTACTACTACCTTGTCTCAAACCCCACACCCCAAAAAAAGACTTTAACAAGTGAATTCTGGAGTGTTTATTGAGGGGTGGGGAGTGGTACTTAATTCAGTACATAGCAACTTGTTCTAATGGATTTTAGCTAGACAACCTCAGGAATTAATTTCTGGGTGCCCATAAGACAAAGAGAGGCTACAACCTTCACTCAGAAGAGAGAAACTAGAATTGAGAAAATTTGAAATCACATCACTTCTGCTAGTTTTAAAGGAGGAACTGCCCATTTAATGGTACCTAGTTCACTAATACGAATAACAAATAGAACAGGAGCTGAGAAATTTTTCTCTACTACTAGGAAGAAAATTAAAATAAGTCTGATGATAAATAGAAACTGATCCCTGCCTCAGGATGTCCAACACAACAGGGAGTGATGGGGACTTTGGCAATTAGAATACATGCCTATTTATACTAAAGAAGGTAGTATCACCTACAACTAGCAACCATTGCCTGTAAAAATACTTACAAAGTGTTACTGGTACTCCTTATTTTTTCAAGTGAAATTTATACAAAAATCTCTAACTTTTACATCTTGGCCACATTGATAATATAAACAACAATAATAATAATAACAGATCATTACATGGAATGAACAATTTCCAAATATTTGCTGCCTCAGAGCAAATATCTGTACACAGGGATATTTATTCTGAACAATGGAAAATCTGAATAGTCACCTTTGTTGTTTTTATAGAAAGCTATTAGGTGGAAGAAAGGATCAGTTATTCTTTTTTGTGTTCAGTGTTAGTCACGTAAACCAGATCCCCATGTCTGTTCCCAGCCAGCATACCTGTCACCACAGATCTATTCTAGAGCTAGCCTCTTGTCTGGCCACGTGATATCAAATTCAACTTAAGTAAATAATAGGACTCCTGAGCCCTGGCAGATGTAGAAAGTGTGCAACAGAAAGCATTGTAGTATCCATACTTCTGCTCAGTGGGAGATCAATTTACAGATTAGATGCAAGGCAGGAAATGACTCCTCATTAAATGGTGTTTAAGTGCTCTTCCTTGCAGCATTGCCTGTGCCTAAAACCTCTGGTCCCTCAGGAAAAAATACACAGCACAGAAAGAAGGCAAACATGGAATGCTGAACTTAGAAAAATGTACAACTTCACAATCTAATATTTTCATTAATGAGTGTGAAGGATATTATAAGTAAGAAAAATGATTTTGTTCATCTATTCATCAAGCCTTTTTTGAGCTGCTGCTGTGTACTAGACACCATGGAGATGTTAGGGATATGGTAGTGGATAAAGCAAACATAGTTCCTGACCTCAAAAGGTTTTAATTCTTGTTGGGAGGTGAGGTGGAGGGAGAACATAGGCAAATAGGAAAATAAATATGTAACATGAAGTCAAATAATGATAATTGCTAGGAAAAATCAAGTAGTATAAAGAAAGAATGAAGCAGGAAGTATGCTCATTCAGAGGTGATATTTGAACAGAAATCTAAGTGAATTAAGAGAATCAGCGAGCAAATATAGAAAAATTTCTGAAGATGAGAAACATGTGCAAAGGTATGTTATAGGAAAGGTTACAAAGTGCTCAAAACAGACAGATAGTATAACTGTTGTAAGGAAATGGATGAATAAAACCCCAAAGTTAGCAAGAAGTCCTAAAAAAGCGGCCCCAATTTAGTTGTGTATTAGTTAATTTTCTCATTACTGTGACAAAATACTTGACATAAACAACCTAAAAGGAGAAAGAATTTGCCTTATCTCATGGTTTCAGAGGTTCAATCCATAGTCTTTGGATTGATGATTCTGGACTTGTGATAAGGCAGAACATCATGGTGGCAGAAGCATGTGGCTAAGGCTACTCATCTTATGATGGGCAGGAAGCAGAGCAAGAGGAAGGGACCAGGGACCAGGCACCAGGTTTAATCTTCAAAGGCCAGTGACCCACTTCCTCCAATGAGGTTCTATCTCCTAAAGTATCTAGAACCACCTAGGACAGCACCAGTAGCTGGGGACCAAGCATTCAACACATAAGTTGAAGAGGGTATTTCATATTCAAACAATAACAGTGTAGATCATGGGACACAAGTTTCATGAGCCAAGATATGAAATGTCAGGATTAAAACTAGTTATTCATCTTTATTACTTACAGATTGTTAATTGTTTCTTTATGTGGCAGAATTAAAAGTATCACATGCATGTGACAAAATGTATAGATTTTTAATGTCAAGTTCTTCCTTCTTTATGTTCACAAAATTTAGGCTAAAGACACCCTTTGTATACTTTTTAGAGATACTAAATTTCCATTGTCATTATTTCATAGTCCATTTTCATATGTCATTTGAGTGTAGATTGATACAAATTTTTTGGCAAGCTACTTGACTTTAGTGTATAAACAACCTTGAAAAAAATCAATGCCATTAGATACAATAATTCTACTTCTAGGAATCCATCCTAAGGAAATAAACAAATGCAGACAAGGATTTATGTGCAGGAATATTCACATTAGCTGTATTTACAATATTGTGAAAAGTTAGAAACAACCTAAGTGTCCAAGACCAGAAATTACCATTTATCAATATGATGGAATAGTTTTGCAACCATAGTGAAAGATGATTTCAAAGTTCTTTAATAAAGAGACATTCTAATGAGTGAAAGTAAAGTGGGAAAGCAGGTGAAAAATTATATATACAAAATATACGTAAGATATATATGTCTATAAATAGGGAAGAAAAAGCTAAAAGAACATACATCAAATAGCTAAGTAGAGAAGAGATAAGTAATTTCTACATTTCATGTTTATTTTTAGTCTTCCACAATGAGAACATATTATTCCTATATACGAGATAAATGTTTTAAAGGTATTAAGATGTGGCTATGCTTGGACAGTTTCATAAGGGAAAACTGTCTATTTCTTTTAAGTCTTTGAAACTTCTGCAAATGATATTACCTTGGTACATTTCTGCTGATTTCTGGGTCCAAGGATTGTATTTGTCTCTATCAGATATCATATCAGTTTCCCATCTCTTTCTCCATTTGCAGCTTCTAAAACTATGTATGGTTCCATAACAAAGAGAGTTTCCCAATTGTGGTCATTTAAGAACATGTACACTGCTTAGTCTTTTCTCACTTTTACCTTCCTAGATCTGCCACAATGTGTGTCCAATCATTACAGGGATCAGCACAAGGACCAATGACCTTATACTGTGAAAGTGTAAGCCACCCAGGTATGAACTTAGATTTTTGAAATACTTAGGTAAAAAAATATTTAGGTAAAAACAAAAATTCCCCACACTTCTACATTTTTAGGACTTGCTTTTTTGAAATAATTCCATGGTAAAATAAATTTGCAAATGCTTGCATGGTAATCCCCTTCTTATAATCCATGAAGCATGTTAAAATATGAAAGTGTCTAAGATATACTATAATATGGAAAGCTGACTGAATTTATTTATTAACGTGCTATGATCTGAATCTCCAAAGCAATAGAATTAGGATGTGGGTCTTTGGGGTATTGACTAGGATATGAGGGTGCTATCTTCAAAAATGAGTTTAGCACCTTATAAAAGACACTTGGGAGAGCTTTTTCGTCTTTCTACCACATAAAAAGATATAGAAGGTGCCATCTATAAGGAGCAGGTCATCGTTAGACACTGAATCTGCCAGCACCTTGACCTTGGAATTCTTAGTTTGTAGAACTGTGAGCAATAAATTTCTATTGTTTATAAATTAACCAGTCTAAGGTACTTTGTTGAGGCAGTCGAAATGGATGAAAACAGTCAATATGTACCAAACTTGATGAAAGAAAGCTTTTTGGGTTCTTTTTTTCCACATATCTTCCTTTAACACTCTACAGAACTATAGTTCCATACAACTCTCTTTATGAACCATAATTAGGTAACTTTGAGAATTACAAATGCATAAAGGACTTTTTTAGAAAATAGAATACCTGGAGGGAATGTTTTCAAAATTATTCAGACAAAACCTTTCAAGCTGTAGTGAAAAAGATAGCCATGACCTGTACTCAGTGTTTCCCTTGTCCTCCGTTAGACCCTTATTTTCAAATCATACCTGTCTGTGCACTCAGGCCTGACATACGTACAGACTGAGAATGATTTCAGTGAATTTGAGTTCACTGTGCTTTGGAGGAAGAAAACTCTGTATTCAGGTATAGACTCACTTTCTCTATGTGCCTAAATTAATGACGAAATGGCATAGTCATTTTGTAACAGGTATTTAGGAAACTGCTTTTACTGAAAATCACTGACTCCTTACTTGGACCCATAAATTAACTAAAAGCCAGAGAACAGCTTGGCATCTCTTTCCTCATTTTCTATCTATCTTTGTTCTGAATCATTCACTTTGCAGCCATCTTGGAATCTAGGAAGAATAGGACTGATTTGATAGTGTATTTCCAACAGACAGAAGAGACTGCTCCCAAGAAAAGGAGCAGCAGAGTCTGTGCAGAAGAAACCACTCTTCAGGCAACAATGACTTGCTCATCCTGACCACATTGCTCCCCTTGACTGACAGCAACAACTTTTCTGGAATGCCTCCCTAAACCAGGACTGAGATAATGACCAACCAGGCCATATTTTGACTAGGACAGCTTAATAATGGTGCATACATTTCACCCCTGCCTCAAAGATGGGTTGAAGGGCTTACTTTGCCTCTTCCTACAGTATGCCTGTGACACACAATTAACCTCCTTTATCTACTTTCACCTTTACTTGTCTCTTTATGTCATGCTGGGGTGAATGACCAGACCTGACATGTAGAATCCCTGGAGTTTGGGCCTGGAGTCTAAAACTCCAGTTTCATCATTTGTTGATAGGATGAGTGAACTGAAAAATATGTTTGTACCCATCTTCTTAACTGAACAAGAAATACATAGACCTCATTATATCATTTTATTTTTGTAACAACTTTTGTCACTGGAAAAGGCCTTGAAGTAGTTTTCTATTTCACCTTTTCTGTCTTTAGTAAGTTGAGCATTGATAACCTCATTTTCAGATGAAGAACAAAGAGGTTTAGTGGTGTTCTCAGGGTCACACGCTATGCTAAGTCTTCACCCAAGATGCCTTGTATCTTTGTTTCTGGAAAAGAAGAAATGGAGGTGACTTTCTGAGGTGACAGAACTTGGAGAATGGCCAGCCACCAGTCTCTGGGGAACATGTCATTTTTGGTTACCCTGGCTTTGTGTCCACCTATGGGAGCCCAGAGTCACCATTGCAAAGATAGGGAACTCAAACCCAGGTTTCCAAAATCCCCATTAGCTCTTTTGTCCTTAGAATCAGTATTTAAATGTTTAGATTTTAAAAAGAACCTTTATTGCTTATCTTAGATGAAGGAAAAAAGGCCCAGTATCATTGTGAAGTTAGCCATAGCCATGATCTCCCCTGCTGATTTGGAGCATCTGAGCATATGTTGGGACTCAGAAAATAACATCCCCAAATATGTTACATGACCTGCTCAGTAATTTGATCTAAACAAGCAACCTGAAGATTTTTCTGACTGCTCCCCACCACACCCCTCAATTTCTCATTCTACTTCCTTCCTAAAGTGAGGAACTTCTCTGAAGTTCCCTTATCTGACAAGGAGAAGATTTTCCAGAAGGAATGTAATTGTCTTGGATCCCCTCCCTGGTATCTCACTAAACAGAGACGATTAGCCCATAAGGAGACCAAAGGTCTAACACCTTACCCAGGGAGACTTTACCACAAGTACCCATATATTCTGAGGTTTTATTTGCATAGCAGGACAATCTTTGTTGGCTGTGCATCTCTTCTCTTCACTCTGCCATTGTTTAGACCTCTCTGAGGACCCTTGGTCCTTATTCCTTCCTGTCACCACCTCCCGCCAAATCCCTACTTTGTAGCTCAGAATGCTATTTAAGCTTTAGCCATCTGGACCTTCTTTGAGTTTCACACTTTGTGTGATTCCCACATGCTTGTACATTAATAAATTTGTATGCCTTTTCTCCTGTGAATCTGTCTATAATCAACTTGTTTTATAGACTCACATTATTGAACCTTCAGGAGGTAGAAAGAGAATGTATTTTTGTCCTTATATACACAACTACTCTTTTCTGGATTGAAGACATGTAAGAACAGTATGCACAATTCTCAGAACTTTTCAGACCCTCCTTTGGCAACTTGTAGCTTCCAAACAGGACTCTTCTCCTCGGCTTCCCCATCAGGACACTGAAATGATTTCTTGAAAGAACTCAGACTTAGTGAAAAATAGGAATACTTGCTGTCTTATGTCTCCTTTTGCTTTCATACTGTCAAAATTTCTTAGGGATTTTAAAATTGTGGGGAGGAAATATAAAGGAGAACATGCAAAACAAAATGGCAATAATGACACCAATAACAATCACAGCTACCATTTCTGAATGTTTCTTGTCAGTCACTCTGATAAACAATTTTGTACTGTTTGTTGTAGTCCTACCTTATGAGGTTGATCCTCTCATCCTGATTTTATAGATGACAAAAGTGAGGCTTAAAGAAAGGAATGGTACGTATCTAGCCCTACCTAGGTCATGCAGCTAGGAAAGTAGCACTGCCAATGTTGAAGCATACCTACTTCTTTCTCTTCAGCCACCCATTCATATCCCCATTGCTATTTCCAGGACTTCAGGAGGGAATCCTCTTCTCAAAAGGTAAGACACAGTGTTTCATATTAACAGAGCTGACTAGTTCTTCAAGGGATGGCACCCATTACGTCAGATATGTGAGTTCTTGTATGAGATTGACAATTACTCTCCTCTGGTGACAGATTGACCCTCACCTGTCCACCATTTAAAATGCACTTTGATGATACTAAATAAGCAAAACAGTGTAGATGGCTTTGTGAAATCCATCACACACACACACACACACACACACACACTATTTAAAGTGGAAATATGTTACTATTGCTCACTGTCATCCTCTTTGCATGAGAAGGACAGAGATATACAAAATTCCTAAGTTTTCTGTCACCAAAGAACCCTGAAGGTCCCGTACAAGAGCTCTGTTTTTTGCTTTGGTTTGGTTTGGTTTTTTATGACAAGGCCATTGTGAAGTAGCTTTCTTCTTGTGGATCTGTGTCCAGTTTTGAAAAACTCTTGTAATCATATTTGACCAAATGTAGATATGGACACCAAAATAAGAGAAATGGGAGATTTCTTTAAATTTTCACTAAGAAATACATAAGAAGTAGACATTCCTTTTTGGCTCCATGGATATAAAATTGATGTTGGGAATGTTTCGGCAAAAGATTAGAGAAGAAAAGGTCAATTTATGGTGTGTATAACAAGTTGAAGTTAGGATGAGGCAAACAAGGAATAGAATTTTAAAAACTTGCTATGGAGATAAAATTACACTCGCAATTAGTAAAACTAAAAGTTTTACTAGTTTTCAAAGTGAACAAATGAAGCTTACTTGATACCACATGGGAATGTCAATGACACTAACAATATCACATATAACATTTCTTCTCAAAACACTTAAATTTTATGCTTGATTTTTAAATATGCACAAATATAATAAAATCTAAGTAGTTTGACATTGTAAATATTTCACAAGATTACTTTGAAAATGCTTCAGTTTAAAATCCTTATTAGAGAAGTACTTAATCCAAATAATGGTATGTCTTGAAGGAAACCAGAGACATGGGTGGAGAGCCAGCCTCTTTCCTTCTGGACATGAGCGAGTGCTATTGGTCTGTACCCAGCCACTGGTCCTGCAGAGACTCTAATGACACCTGCATAACTGTTGAAATCTAGTGGTCCAAGTAACCATGGATTCCAATAGTCTACAAAATTTGCATCCCATTTGAGCTCTGTTTTTTAATTAAAAGAAAAAAAGAATGACATTTCAATATGATTTCAATAACAGGAAAAAGTGAAGTCATGGCTGTGAGCAATCTTGAAAATAAGAAGGGAAAGGACAGACAAATCCAACACACAATTAATCACATGACAAATGTTTTACTAAGTACAGGAGAATCAAATGCTTTTATTGACTAAATCTAAATAAATGTTCGTTAGAGGCGTTGAGTTTCAACATTGTGCTTCCCATCTGCACCTTAACTTGCTTTTTCCTTTCAACACTGGCCTCCATCTCTATCATTTCAGTTCCAGGCAAAGCCTGTCTCAGAAGGCACAAAAGCTCTGTATAGCTGGGTTAAAACTGGCACTTCAACCTCTACTCACTCCATTGAGTCTGTATTGAATGCATTCTCAAAAACTGGCTTGGAGATAGGATCCTACCTCCCTTATTTTTGAATTTCCTGGCTTTTGTCACTTTAAACCAGATCCTTAGTGTTATTTAAATGTGAATGTGCTATTTTTTTCTCCCTTTGGGGGTAAGGGGTAGGAAGAAGAATTTACTGTTATTTTTTACTGAACTATCTCGTTAACCTTGGGGGACATCCCTGGAGCTGAAGCTCATTCAAGCAGTAATAGCTCAGCATTTCACTCCTGCAGACAACTCTGGCAAGAGTCAGTTTGGAAAAGCTCTTTTAAAAGCACAGTGTCTGCCTGGCCCTTTTCTTTGGGTTTGTGTGGATTTTTCTTAGTTACAATTTTTGGCTGAGGGGGTTAGGGACAATTGTAAACTGGGAGCATTGAAAAGAGAAGGAGAAGGCTGCTTGCTGCAGTAATTAAAACAAAGCCTGCTGTATTAACCACATCCCCCGCTGGTGCAAAGGGGCTCTAGGGCCTCGACAGGCACCAGCTCTCAAGTCTGCAGAGACTTATATTTTTAAATACAATTACAAGTAATACCCCTTTGTTGATTATCCTCTCTTCACCAAACTCGAGGACTGTGGAATCTGCCAAACATTTGCTTTTGAAGGTGCCCAGTCACCTTCCAATGCTGTCATTCTTCCCAAGGAAGAGCAGCCTGTGATTGCCTGCTTCCCGGCTTCCCAAGGTACTACTAAGCTGCTAGGACAATATTGTAAATGAATGCTGGTTTTGAGAATGAGGAGATCAAAGCAGAATTTGGTGTCATTTGGGGGTGTAAGTGGAGATAGAACTGTCTTTGCACTGTCTTTGCCCATTGATAGTGTAAAAACACCAAGTACCGTGTGTAAAAGCAGGGGAGTATTCAGTCCAAACCTAGCTCAAAAAATGAATAAATAAATAAATAAATAAATAACTTGTCCAGTGAAAGAGAAATCCACATGCCTGTACTTTGTCCTTTGGGTTTTAAAAGCTTATAATGTTACATAGCTCATGTGAACTTTATTTAAAGCATGGCCATCCATGAAGTATTCCCTTTATGGTTTTAGTGGCTGTCCTCTTTCCTTGCTGTTCACGACTCTGATTATTTTATAAGCCCTTCTGTAGCTGGGTTTATTTGATTTGACTTTTTAAATGTAGCTTTGTTTCTGACAATGCAGGAAGTCCAATGCCAAAGGAAAAGTCTGCATGGGGGATGGAGGAGGGAGGCAGGCACACAACTTGAAATGAGGAGTTTGGAGAAGACAGTACTCTTATTTGGGACTTTCTTGATTTTTTTCTACCATGATTAATATACAAAACTGAATGCTGAGCTCTGATTACTAAGTTTTATGAGGTTGCATAGGTACCAAACAAATACTTGGCTAGGTGTCCTTTTTTTTTCTCCCTTTCCCTGTCTGATGAAAAACTCAGACTTGAAAAATAAGGTGCAGCATCCGTTTTCAATTAAAATAATAAAAATTTAAAACCTCTCCCTGTGGGCCTGGTACTGAGCCAGGTGAGGGAATGGGATGGGTGTGGTCCCCAAGAAAGTAATGATGAAAATAGTCTTCTGCTTGAAGTAACTGTATAGTTTTAAGGTCTCCCTCCATTCCACTAAAAAAAACTACACTGTGCTACAACTGTATTTCAGTTTTTTTCTATTCGCTTTGAAATTTTGCTAATTCTTGAGGACCCTGCATTTGACTTCTCTTTTCTCTGCAGATCTCTGATTTCTGTTCAATCCCACTGGGGTAAATATTTGACATCCAGCCATTCCCAGGGGTGGCAGACCAATGTACTAAACAGAGAGTCATTTCACTGCACCAAGAGATGAAGTCAGGCTCCAGGGGATAAACAGCCGTCCATAAATAACCTCACAGAAATAGCCTAAGGAACATGTCCTGCAAAGAAGTCCTGGCTCAGTACATTGTATTTTGTTTATTTTGCATTGAAGTTTTCTTTGTCTAGATTTGCACCAGCATAAAAGCACTTTTAGCGAAACTTGCAATTAAAACAAAACAAAACCAAGTAGGAAAAAGTCCCACCTGAAAAGGAAATTAACTGGTATCCTTTGAAATGTCAGGAGAAAACAAACTTACCTGGCATGCTAATGAATTTAAAGAGTGGTTAGAAGAGGAAAAGGACATGAAAGGAACTTCTGGCCCAGCTCAAATGTTCACAGGTTGTTACTGAAGTCTAGGCCATGTATTGTACTGTTCAAAGCATTTCCAACATCTGAATTCTAGAGGCAAAGCCCACTGTTGTCAATAAGGCAAGATATAACTGATCAGTGCATGAGGTAGCTTGAGTTTCTGCCTTTTTGATAATCTGAAGGAAATTTACAGTTTTAAATGTTCTTTTAAAACTTCAATTACTGAATTTTAGTAAGATGAATTCAAGCAAGGAGAGAAAATAGATAGGAAGTATTAAATGAATTCCTGCTATTATTAGTCATATTCATTTTGAGCATTATCATTTAGCTCAGTTGCATTTTTGGCACCTAAACACCTTTTCAACTGTAACACAGGTTACTCCAGAGGCACCTGCACACCCATGTTTATTGCGGCACTATTCACAATAGCCAAGTTATGGAAACAGCCAAGATGCCCCACAACTGATGAATGGATTAAGAAAATGTGGTATCTATACACAATGGAATTCTATGCAGCCATGAAGAAGAACGAAATGTTATCATTCGCTGGTAAATGGATGGAATTGGAGAACATCATTCTGAGTGAGGTTAGCCTGGCCCAAAAAAGACCAGAAATCGTATGTTCTCCCTCATATGTGGACATTAGATCAAGGGCAAACACAACAAGGGGATTGGACTATGAGCACATGATAAAAGCGAGAGCACACAAGGGAGGGGTGAGGATAGGTAAGACACCTAAAAAAATAGCTAGCATTTGTTGCCCTTAACGCAGAGAAACTAAAGCAGATACCTTAAAGCAACTGAGGCCAATAGGAAAAGGAGAACAGGTACTAGAGAAAAGGTTAGATCAAAAAGAATTAACCTAGAAGGTAACACCCACGCACAGGAAATCAATGTGAGTCAATGCCCTGTATAGCTATCCTTATCTCAACCAGCAAAAACCCTTGTTCCTTCCTATTATTGCTTATACTCTCTCTACAACAAAATTAGAAATAAGGGCAAAATAGTTTCTGCTGGGTATTGAGGGGGTGGGGAGAGGGAGGGGGTGGAGTGGGTGGTAAGGGAGGGGGTGGGGGCAGGGGGGAGAAATGAACCAAGCCTTGTATGCACATATGAATAATAAAAGAAAAATGAAAAAAAAACAAATAAAATAAACACCTTTTCAATTTACATATTTGGATGATATGTGTCTATATACTTAGTAGCCAAATTCAGAAGATTTATAAGAATATTATGGACTACAAAGACCCCTGTGATGGTCAACTAATAAGTATCATTTTTATAATGATGAGTATCTCCTAGCATTTTAACAGTTGAGTTCTTCAATGCTGAGTAATCATGGTCAGTTTTCCCTGTCATTCTTTTGATTCTGTCTCCTTTCTTTATTTTTATCATCACTATGCTAGTCAAAATCCTTATCATTTCAAAGCTTTATCTTGATAACAGTCTCCTAAATGACCCAACTGCTTTAACCCCTCTGCCTCACTACATCCCAGTATCTGCCTCTGGATTAATTATTTAATGCATGCTTTTATAACATTAATTCCTTCTGCTCAGAATTTGTGCTGGCACCCTATTTCCTTAAGAAATAAGTTCATATTTTTTAATCTGCCTTTCCTCTGTTATTCCATTTTATGTCTAGTTCTCTAACTCTATGAGCTATCCTTTAAAGTCTTCCATGATCTACTCTTTTCACTTGTTTTACACAATGCCTCCTCAGCATATCCTTTATTCAATTTGATGTTGTAAGGTCTAGTTTAAGCCCAACCTTCTTCCACAATGACCTCTATTTTTTTTGAAGCCTTAGGAAATAATATACTACATACTTTAGATTGTTGTTTATTTTCTTATGCACCTCTAAATCCTAACTGGAGTATAAATTGCTTGAGGACAGGTGCTGAGTCTTGTAAATCTTTTGGTTTTTCCCAAGCAGTGTTTGTCCACAATTTGTATAAAGAAACAATTCCTTCTTTAGAAATGTCTGAGCTACTTTATTAAGATAGGGGTATCAAGAGGAACATTCCTTTGGAAAGATAGGCTCAGTTTCCTACAGAGTGAGGTCATTCTCAGCATCAGTAAGGAATGGAGGGGATGGCAGAACTGGACATGAAGAGCGAGTCTATGGAAACTGGAGAAAAAGTCATCTTTTCTTGTTCTCCATTCTGAAGAGTCTGTATATCCAAGTGGGAATTCTTACAAAGGAGATTTTAAAATGATGTGTGTCCTATAAAGAGCCCTAACGAAACAGTCTGTAATAATGTACTGTTGGCTTCAACAAGTAAACCCTATTTTGTAGCCCATGTTGCCTAGAATCTGCTGATAATTGTCTCTGTTACCTTCAAGCCTTCACTGGAGTTACATTGAATGGCACAGGCGTGTGCTAAGTAAGCTATGGGAAATCAAAGGACTAGTCATAAATCCATTGTTGAAGGGAGAGTTTTTCAAGTTGGTAGCTATTATGACAGCAGCAACAGTGGGCAGAGAACACTGCTGTCCTAAGGTCTCATCCACATAATCACTACAGTGGTGGTGCTATCTTGGGAGGTTCTGGAAACTTTAGGATGTGGGCCTAACTGAAATACTCTCTCCCTCTCTCTCTCTTTTTCTTGTCCACTCTTAGGTGAGTAGCATCTGCCACAGGCTTTCACTGCCATACTATTCTGCCTCACATAAGTCAAGAATTAATGAAGTCAAGAACTATGGACTGAAATCTCTGAAACCATGAGCCAAAATAAATCTTTCCTCCCTTAAGTTGTTTATGTCAAGTATTTTATCACAGAGACTAAATGTCTGAGTAACACAGAATAATACTAATTATATTAAACCTCATTAAAATTATAAAACGTCTAAGATAGGCATGCCTAGAATCCTAGCATTTTGTAGGCTGAGGCAGAAAGATTGTGAATTTGAGGGCAGCCTAGGCTGCATAGTGAGGCTCTGCCTCAAGAAAAAAAAATTATTAAACTCCCCCAAATACCCTGCTATGAAATCAGACAAATCAAGGACTGGAAGATAACATTTGCAAAGCACATGTCCTGTGAATATTTGTATCTAGAATATATAAAGAAGTGTTTCAAATAAATAATATTTAAAAAATTATTTTAAGTGAGCAAGAATTTAAAAAAACTCTTCACATAAATGTGATATATGAAGAGATGATAAATATCATTAGTCATTAGGAAAAAAAAATTAGAACCACAATAGGTACCATCTGCTTATTAGAATGACTAAAATAAAAGGATAAAATTAAAGACTGAGTATGTGGGAGTGCAAAGTTGTATGGATACTCTGGAGTGTTAAAAGCATTTTTCTAAAAAGTTAAATGTGGACTGGAGATGTGGCTCAAGTGATAGAATATCTGCTTTGCAAACACAAAAGCCTAAGTTTAAACCCGACTCCCACCAAAAAAATTAAAAAAACCACCGAAAAAGTAAACATATTCTTACTATTTGATTCAGTCATTCTATTATTCTATTCCTAGGTATGTGCTCAAGAGAAATAAAACATATATGGTGTGTAAAAATATATGTATATGTGTATATATGACTACACAAAGTCCTGTATGCAAATATTTATAGCAAGTTTAAAAGATAGGTTCATAATCACCTAAGAAATACACAACACAAATAGTTCTTAACTGGTGACTGACGAAGTAGAAATTATAACAGAATAACACTCTGCAAAGGAAAGAAATTACTGGTAAACACAGCAGTAAGAATGAGTCTCTGAAGCATTTTGCTGCGGAAGGAAGACAGACATCAAAAGCTGTAGGTTGTATGATGCTAGCTTATATCCCAGAACTGGCCCCGAGGCATAAAATACATAAGTAGTTGACAAGCTGATGGAAGGGAAGATACTGACTACCAGGTGCAGCATGAAGGAATTTTTAGGAAAAGAAGAAATTCGTGTCTTGATAGTGGTTCTGAGAATATTGACATGAAAAACTCAATATTTGTGCTAAAAAAGTTAGTAGAGGATGAAGGAAAATTGGTGAAGTAGAAGATAGTGCTAAAGGAATGACATTTTAATAAATTAGTATGGAATTTTGGTACATGGAATATCTGAAAGATAAGTTAAAATATAATTTGGATAACAGAAGATATTCTAACATTTGTTCAGTAGAAATTACCAAAAAAAAAATTAGAAAATGTTGAGACAAAATAACTATCAAATAGCCAATTAAATTTTCATTCAAGTATAGTAAAAAATAGTCATTTTCTTACAAAAAATATTAAAATAATTTACCCCTAGTAAGTCAGCCCTGAAAAGTACTAAAAGCAGAAAAGTGATCCAGAGGAATGAAATGTAAAATAATGATAATAGGCAAAAAACTGGTAAACATATTGATAGACCTAAATAATAATCTCCTACATAAAATAATCACTAATTTTCAGCTGTAAAACATGATAGAATTAAATTACTAGACTTAACTAGATGTAAAATAGGGGCTAAGAAAACAACCAGAGTGAAGGTATTTAAATAATATTTTGAGGAAGAGAATACAAACATTTTCAATTTTGTTTGGTCATGTGTACTTCTTAAGATTTCAATGGTCTGGGTGCAGTGGCTCATGTCTGCAATCTTAATTTCTTGGGAGGCAGAGATCAGAAGGATCACAGTTAGAGGCCAGCCCAGGCAAAAAGTTCTTAAGACCCCCCATCTCAAGCAATGGCTGGATGCAGTGGTATGCACCTGTAATTCCAGGTACATGGGAAAACACAAATGGGAGGATCAAGTGAGACTCTATCTGAAAATTAACCAAAGCTATTAATTAACCTGGCAGCAGGGTCAAGTGGTAGAGCGCTTGTTTAGCAAGTGTGAGGCCCTGAGTTTAATCCCCAGTACTGCAAGAAAAACAAAACAAAATGATCTCACTGACATTACATAGAGTGTTTCTACATATAAATAAATTTTTTAAAAAAGGGAATTAAAACATAATCAATGCTTAATCAATGAATGATATTGGGGAGGGGGATTCTTGTAAGGTTTCCTTAGCTGCAGTTAGGAATACAACTGCTTTAGTCTATGATCTCCTTTATTAGCCACGATACTAAATTTTTTGCCACTAAACAAAAGTTGGGGGACACTTATGATCCAAACCATAACACATGTAAGAGTCTGATACTCTTAATTCATAGAAAAATATAATAATTCTAAACATGTAAACCCCTGATAATATAGGTTCCAAATATATAAAGCAAAATTGGCAAAATTATGATAAGTGGTTGGTACATCCACAGTACTCGTTCAAGAGCTTGACACTCAATGACTGACAAAGCAGGATAAAAAAGAATGAAAACTATTTGGATAAACGAATGTGATTAATGTGCCTTTTACAAACTTCAAGTTTGGAGACCTTTCAGTTTGAAGCTGAGATTCTTGATATCCATTAAAAATAAGAAAATCTATCAGTTTTTTTTTTTAATTATTGTGCTGGGTTGGCTACATTGTGGCATTTACAAAAGTTCTCACAATGTATCAATTTGTATGCTTAATGCACTCCCTCCACTATTCTCTCTCATGCCCTCCTCCCCTCATTCTTGGAATAGTTTCAACAGTTTGAATAATCTTTATTACTGGGCCAAAAAATTCTATTTTCTTAGGCTTACTTGCTAATTATAGTTGAGAAATTGTGAAGAAACATGTATGTACTCAGCTATTGAGCTTCCTCTAATCCATTCACATGCTAAATATGTTTTAAATCTATATTTTAATTTGACATAAATTATTAGTTTCATGATTTATTTATCATACAAATATGGAGTTTCTGGTTGCAAACTCCTAACTCACTTTGCATGTATCCCATAGCAAAACATCATAAACAAATGAGTAGATAATGCTTTCTTTGGAGGCTGATGAATGTCCTGTGTGGTGGGAGATTTCCAGCTTAGCATGGTCCTTTTTTATTCTCCAGACCTTGTTTTCTCTTCCATTGAGACAAAGCAGGTGGAAATAAGCTCAAACATCTTAAATGTCATAATACTTGCTAAGATTTCTGCTTATAATACCTGCTTCAATATTTGAGTGTCTTTTACCCCTAAGTCTTCAGTAAATTACATAAAATATAACCTTTTTTACTTTAGTAAAATAATTTACATCATTTGTGAAGAATCAAATTGAACAGGATTTTTTTTTTTTAAAGCATTGGCTAACTGTTATTCAGAGTACAGCCTGAGTGATGGAAAAAGAAACAAGATTCAGCTCAAACTTGCTAAACAATCTCAATCTTACAGAGACTCCAGGCAACTAAAATACCCTCTGGAGAGTAACATTTCATGCTTAGGAAGAAGTTATTTACTTCATGCAGGAAAGTACTTTGCTCCAAAGAGGGGCCCTGGCTCACCATACTATTGGGTTTGGCCTATCATGGGACTGGACTTAAAATATCTTATGTTCTCAATTTATTTTTGCTCACATCTGGATTAAGAATAATTTTTCTAGACCTGAATTATGGAAAATTTCTCTTGTCAAAATTGCATTCCATTTACTTGATGGTAAACATTTTGGTCTAATTGCAAAATTTACCACTGGGAAAGCTAATTATTTAAGGTATGGGTCCAAAGTAGAATTTGCCCACCTTTGGGTAACCACAAGCACATATCTGAGAACTTGAAGTGTTGAACTCTGCTGCCAGGCAAAGAGGCATTTCCTGCTGGGCCCTCCCCTGGGGAGACTCTTGCCTTTGGCAAACGGTTATTTCTACAGGCTGAAATCTTTTTTTCTTGGACATGGGGGTCCTCTTAAACACAGGGGAATTGTGGTGGCCCTTTGAGGTTGCACAGAGAGTTATTTGAGTGCCTCCTCTCAGTTTCACTTATATCCCCTCAGCATTGCCATAACAAGCAGCCCATTCTCTTGTTGAGGGCTTCTTTGGCAAAGCCTTAGGGTGAGTGATTGCTAAACCGCCTCCTGTATGCGGCAGCCAAGAGAGCAGAAGAGAGGGATTCCCTTTTAGCTTTGTGCCAGATGCTTTTATAGTTCTGTCTTGTTTTTATTTTCCTACTGGGCAGAAATTAAGAGTTTTTATTGTCTCAAAGTACTGCTATTCAAGCTCAAACTTTGATGGCAAAAACAAGGCCAAAAATCAACATATTGCCAAAATAGAAATATTGTTGCTTTTATTTTTAAAATGACAGTACTCACACGGATAACAAGCATGAATGTTTACCAAAAATAAATTTCAATTGCACTCTATGTGGAATGAAATTGTAAATATTTTTTCAATATAGGTGCATTAGGCACATACTATATACTAGATCTTGTGTGATATATGGAGACTATAAAAATAAGTAACACTTGGTTTTATACAGAAGATACTCATTCTTTTCTTTGGGAAATGGATGTAGGGAAAAGACACACATACAAATAGACAATTAGAAGGCAATATATGTGTTACTGCAATTGCTGGGAGGATTGTTCAGATTGTTTCTACTTCCTGGGCGTCTATTGTGTTGGTGTGTGTTAATTTAGTGGTAAGCATAAGTGAAATGATATAAAGTACTAAGGAGCTAATGAGGTAGACAATTATTAGTGTATGATCATGGAAGTTTAGTAATTCTTCTATGATGGGTGATAGAGAAGCAATGAATTCTAGCATCAATGCAGAGGCAGAAGTTAATAAGAGTCTGGAAGGGTGAGTTGAATTGTAAAAATGAGGAGAGGACTGTTTCTAGGAAGTGGATGCAGTTTGTGGAAAAGGTACAAAGACCCAAAATAACATGGAATGTTTGGAGCATAGTTTGGTATGACCATGAAGTAGGGCTCAAGGAGTAAGTGGTACTGTGGCTGAAAAGGAAAATAGTACCCAGGTAATAATGCATATTAGATAAAATGGTAAGGATGTGGAGCTTTATTCTTTAGGTAATGGAGTTTGTCTTCAAAGCGGAGTGACAAAACATTTACCACATATTGTTCTACAGGGCTCTAGATACATATACTTTTGTAAAGTCTACTCTAACCATTGAGGGAAAGCCTACAGTTGTTTGCATTTGACAGATGACCCTTAAAGTTATCAATTTCATTTTTTTCAAATTGAGTTGTAGTTCCTACAAAATTCCAATCAATTTTGCAGAAATTGACAAACTAATTTCAAATTCATGTAGAAATGCAACAGTCCTAGCACAGAGAAAACAACTTTTAAAAGTAATAAAACATGGAAAAAGTCTACTTCAAGATTTATTTTTATTTTTATTATTTGTATATTTTTATGGCTGTAGTGATAAATATATCATGATAGCTGCATCAAGACAAATAGAATAGAGAGTCCAGAAGTGCTATAATCTAGAACTAAAGTGTCCCCGGAGGCTTATGTGATAAAGGCTTGGTCACCAGCTTAGGCAATATTGGGAGGTGGCAGAACCTTTAGGAAGTAGAGACTGGTGGAAGGAAGCTACATCATTAGAGGGATGTCCTTAAAGGAGTATTTGGGACCCTGGACCCTTCCTCTCTCTCTGTGTGTTCTGACTTCCCTGAGGTGAACAGATTTTCATCACACACTTTCATCAAGACTTACTGCCTCATCACAGGTTCAAAAGCAATGGGGCCAAGTGACCATGGACTAAAACCTCTGAGGCTGTGAGACAAAATAAATCTTTTCTTCTTTTAAGTTGATTATGTCAATATTTTGTCACAGGAAAAGAAGCTAACTAACATAGAAATGAAGCTACTTTTGTATGTATGCACACATACATATACATCATTGACCTTTTTTTTATTTTGGCAGCACTGGGATTTGAACTCAGGGACTCACCCTTGCTAGGCAAACACTCTTACTACTTGAACCACTCCATGAGCCTGGCAGCTGAACTTTTATGAAGGTACAGAGATGATGCAGTGACCTTTCTACAAATGATACGGGAAGAGTTGGATAGCCAAAGCAAAAAATTAAAGAGCGAAATTTGATCCACACCTCACACCATATACAATAAAATTATAAAACCGCTAGGAGAAAACAGAGGAAATTTTTGTGACCATGAGTTTGGCAAAGATTTATTAGATGTGACACCAATTGTACAATTTTAAAAAGAAAAACATGATAAACTGCATTTCATCAAAATTGAAATCTTCTACTTTTTAGAAGATATGTGAAAAGAATGAAAAGACAACCTAAAGACTGGGAGAACATATTTGCAAAGCACTTATCTGATACATGTGTACAGAATATAGAAGGAACGCTAAAACTCAAGTTTTAAAAACTCAGTTCAGTGAAAAGAGGGGCAAAGAGGACAAGTAAATTTAGGGGATGAAGTGGATGTTCACTATCTTAATAGTGGTGATGGTTTCACAGGTTTACATATCTGCTATAGCATGTCAAAATACACACTTTATGCCAATTATTACTCAATAAATCTGTTGAAAATAAAAATGAAGTAGAAAGCTGACTTATTTACTTTGACTTAACACTTAGCCTGGCAGGAAGTCTATGCATTGTGAAGCCCCATCATTAAAATGAATATATGTACACGCATCTTTGGACAATTACAACTTTTTATATGCTCATTTAACAAGTATGGATTAAGTGTCTTCAGATACCAGCTCTGTTAGGAATATTCCCAGACATCTAGGGGAGGGCAAGATGGAGTCTCAGCCTCAAGAGTTTGTTTGGCCAAGATGACAATAACGAAAAGGCTTTCTAAGAATTCCTCAAAAGTTTTCCTCTTAGTTCTCTTTAGTCGAGACTAGGTAGGTCACAGAGTTAATTTATAAGTAGCAGTCAGAATTCAAACCTAACTAACCACAGAGCTTTTGCTTTTAATCTTTCTATTGCCACTCAGTATTTTATGACACTCAGTTATTAGGAAAGACTGAAACACAACTGAAGTGTATAACTGTCTTACTATGGAATTAATACCGCTTTTTCCCCAAGATTTATTGAAGAATAGTTGACAAAAATTGTATCTGTTTTAAGGTTTACAATGTGATATTTTCGATATTTATATACACTGTGAAATGATTACCATGATCAGGTTAACTGACATATCCATCAACTCCCTTAGGATTTAATATTATTCAAAGCCAGTCCCATGAAGCCTCCTAAAATATTTTTGTACCACCAGGGGTACACATACCACCCTGGGAACTACTGATGAAAAAGTTTTCTGAGTTCCTTCTGGACTCAGTCATATGTTGGTCTTTCTTATCCATGTAAAGGTAGAGAAGGTTATGCCTATCATAACTGTCCTGGCCATCTTTATGTAGGAACAAATACCATGTCTGTGTCAAGTCCCAGGATGTATTTGGGTCCTTTTAGTTATGCAGATGGTAGATGTCATCTTTTCCCTTGTAGGTGTTCATGGGGATTAGTGGTGGGTGGGGTTAGAGGTAGGAAGTAGGATGAGAGGCAGCAAGAGACTATAGACTTCGTGACTTCTCTTAGTGAATTCATTGCAATAGAGAGGAACTGGCTGCTAAAAAGAAGTGGCCTTGAGGGTAGTGCCTGAGGTAAAGTGGCTCCTTTTACGTTCTTGGGCAGAGTCTTGATACCTATAATTTTATGTTGGGTGAACCCTATTTTCTAGCATTACTTTCAATGAAGAAGAGTCTTTAGAACCTGGCCCAAATCCCAAATTGCCAGGTCTGTGACCCAGAAATTTTCACAGGACACTCCCAAGTAGAAGGTTTGGGTTTCATGGTGAAGATTCAATATTATCACCAATAGTTTGTGTAGAGGCAATCTGAGTTGTAATCTGAGTTGTAGCTACAGGTATACATATAACTGTGGCAGCACTTAATCACCATTTTTTTCTTATCCCCCAAAATGATACTTCTTGGGAGACTTGTCAACCACAAAGAGCTAGGACAAAATCTAGCTTCTGAGAATATCTTTTCTTTATCCTAACAGTGCCATCCTTAGTCCATGATTCTAGGTCTTTCAAACTTTAAGGGTAAATTCCAACCTCAACCATATTGTCATTCTAGGCAATTAGTTCTTTGTTTGGGGGACTGTATGGATTGTGAAATGTTTAGCGCATCTCTGGCTCTGCTCACTAGATCCCAGTAGTACCACTCTGCAGTTAGCATACCAAAATGTCTCTGAACACTGCCAAATGTCTCCTAGGTCACAAAATCAGCCTGGTTGGGTACCACTACCCTAAAGCAACTTTATTTCAGGGTCCTGAGGTAGAGCCATTCTGGAATATTACAGAGATCCTATCATCCACACCCAAGGACATAGGACTAGGAATTTTATTAGGCCTCCCTCCTTATTCACATCTGACTCTTCCCAGAAAAAAAAGGGGGGAGTATTGATTAAGTAGAACAAAAGATCACATACACCCTTTTTCTAGGGTCAACAGCCTGCTTCCTTTATATCCACAAACCAAGAAGAATCCCTAAAGGGTGTGTTCCAAAGTGATGACTTTAACACAGAGCAAATGGTTGCCTCTATAAGTAAAGATGAAAGGAAAAAATAAAACAAAATAAACTTTGGTGAGGCAGTTCATTTAATTACAATTACAACTTATTGGGTATCATTATTCCAGTTAGTACTTCTTTCAATTTGTCACATTATACATGGGTCACAGATGCTTCATTTTTATTTATTCTCTCTCTCTCTTCCTTTTAAGCACAGAATCTTGAAAGATTGAATGCACTTTCAGTGCTAAACACTTGTGAAGGAAGAATGATGCACCAAGCAGTGATTTCTCTCCTAAGCCACCTAAATACCTTCCTGTAACAGTTGAATAAGAAAGTAAGTAAACAGATGATGCTGGCCTTTCTTGAAGAAACTTTAGGATTCATTTTTTGGCCTCATCACAACTATGTATGTATAGCCTTCTGCACGCCTTTGCAAGACACTGCATTTTTTAAATCAGTGATTGATAGCATCCACAGCTTTTAGGCAGGAGAATGTTCTCCGTGACCTCTACAAAGTTGAGGTACTGAGTTATGTTTCAAAAGCCTGACAGTGCCAAGATGTCTTAAAGTTTGTGAAGTTTTAAGACCAACATTATCAGTGAATTGGTTGATGGCTTCAAAATGTAGATTAGCTTTGATGATGGATTGGAAGCTACAAGAAGAAATTATGTTTCTGAGTTAAGAAAAAGCTTTTAGTCCTGTTTTTAACAAATTGGCCTGGCTTCATTCATTGTCAGAAACCTTCTTTATTGTGACTTTACTGGATTGAGTTTCCCAAGTTCTGTCCTTAGCCTCTGTATCTTTTCTCTCTGTCTCTGTTTTACCCTGGTACTCCAGTATACGTCTGTCTCTTAAAGTACTTCTATTGAATGTATGACTCCAAAATCTATCTTTTCCTGGAAATCAGACTGTACCTTTAAGTGCATGCTTCCTAACATGTTAGGCACTACAAACTCAAGCACTACAAGCCTAAAACTAGCTTCAACACTTCTCTTCTGAATATCTTCCTCTTAATGAATGTCTTCATACTCTAGTAATCCATGCCCTAAACCAGAGTCTCATTTCTTTCTCCTCACACTAACGCGAACACTGATTTGCCATCCAACCAGGAACAGTGTTCTATTGATTCTACTTCCTAAATATCTTTTCAAATTTTCCAATCTCCAATAGCATTGCCACTTCAGCAATAGCATCGAAGCAGTTTCTCTTAGCTGGATTTTACTGTGGTATATAAATCAGAGCGTCTGCCATACCCTCTAAACTTTTTTTTTTTAACTCTTTTGCATCAGTTAGTGAAGTTACCTTGCTAAATGAAATATATATATGATGATGTCACAGTTCTTCTTTGATATTTAATGGTTCCTTTAATCACCAGTCTATCACTGCCAGCCATTTATGGTTGATGAACCGCTTAGAGATTGAGGGAGGACTCTTTTGCCACTAATCTTGCATCTTCTGTTTCCTGACTCTCATTCAGGCTAGTTTACCTCATAGTTCTTTACAGAGCTACCAGAGTTACAATTCTTCCCTCGATTTTTTTCAATTATCATATAGTTCCCAATTAAGTTCATTATGTATTTTTTAAATGTACTAAATAATATTGTATTCTTCTAAGAGCATTCTTCTAAACACTTTAGAAATATTAACTCATTTAAGTTTAAACAACAAGATAAATTTTTACACCTAAGTTGAAGGATATATGAGTGACATTATAAAGACATACCCTCAGAAATATTTTTACTGTAAGATATTATCCAACACCTGTGTGAGAGTTCTTAGAAACCCTTGGAGGTTGGGATGATGTCAGGGCTTAGAGTTCTAAATTCCCTCCAGTAAAAACTTCTCCTTCCTTTTTTCCATCTGGAAGGCTTCTACTCATAAACTGTATATCGAGGATAGTGACCCAGTGAGCTATAAACATGAAACAGGCATATATTTTCTAAACACTACTTCAAAACTAATGTGCCAAGTGATTTGGGGTAGGTAATTGAAGCCCTTTGCACCTTGGTTTCCTTTCTGCAATTCAGGATAGATATTATTACTTACATTATAGAGTTGCTTTAAGGCTTGAGTGAATTAATACATGGAAAAAATTATTACTTACATTATAGAGTTATTTTTAAAGCTAGGATGAATTAATAAATGGGAAAAATGCTAAAACAGTACCTAGCTCAAAGTAAGCCTTGATAAATGTTAGCTATTATTTATTAAGCTCCTCTCTCCTCATCTGGACCACAACTTCTTGAAGTCCAAAAGCATAGGATAGTGTCCAGCACTTATTAGATGCCCCTTAAATATTGGCAAGATAATGAATAAAAAGGAATCACAATAAGTTTTCTAGAAATTAGCCAGAATTTGAGGATTATTTGAATACATGATGACCAAAGATTTCCTAAGAATTTCAAAACAACATTCAGACAATACTTGATTCTCTTTGGAGACAATGACTAGAGACAGTATTTCAGGGACAGAGAGACCAATATAAAATAGATTAAATCACAGAGAGATCAAATTACCTTCCTGGGAACTGATGAAAGAATTTGGGATAGCTACTTTGTTAATGGACAGTGAGAACTCTAAACACTTCAAAATAGTAGTTGCACAAGACTGCAAGATTTTAAAGATGTCTTTAAATCAGGTGCTTTGGAAAGTAGATCACGCTACCTATTTCAAATAGGTATTTCCCATGCACTCAGATGACATCAGAACCACATTGTGTGACAGTGTCAAAGCTAAAACAAAACCAGAACAGAATAAAAGCTTGTGTCTCTTTTTCTGCATTACAACAAATAGACAGAACTACTGTGTGGGTGTGGTTTAATTTGTCATTAAGTAAATGTCTTCCATCATTGTGTCTCTGAAACTCATTGTACCAAAACCAAAATTAAAGAGATAATAAAACAAATCATAGGCATCTTTCAAAATATTGAATATTTAGTAATATAAAGACTAAACATTTGGGTTATAATTAAAGGTTTTTTTCCCACTTTTTATCCCCATTTCTGCCCAAAGATTGAAACCTATGTGAAGGATCTGACCATTAGACTATGAAAGCTGAATCAACAGAGTTAGTCATCACAGAAAATACAGGTACTTACTGAATTAGAGGTTGTGATAGGATAGAAAATCAGGAAATGTTAACCAAAGCCAATGGTTTTGTGGTTGGATTTTTCTGGATTTATACTAATGAAAAAAATGTGCTTCTGTCCAAAAGATCAATTCCAAAACAAATAAAAAACATTATCACACTAGCCTTAAAGAGAATCCCTCACTTTTATAAGGGCTTGGGAGGAGGAAGGTCTTTGGAGAGTTTTCTAGGAGTAAATGACATTCAATTTTGTTTGCTAAATATTCTTGACCTCCTGTCCTCTATAAAAATAGTTTCCTTCAGTGCAGTGAGAAAGCTGTGATTGGCTATCCAGTCATATAAGTTAGCCTCCTTCAACTTGTTGAAGAGGGGTGTAGCTGAATTTTGAAGAAGAAAAGAACAAGGCGTTTAACCATCTCTGATTCCAATGAGTCAAATGCAATAGATCCTACTTTCACCTTTAGAATCTCTGCCCAAGAAGCACATCATATGATTCAAACTCAAAGTTTTTGAGTGTCTACAGCTCAGAGTATAAGAAATTTCTCTGCTCCTTCATTAGCCTCCTTTCCTACCTCTGACATATTAGGTTCCACACTGCCTGGGAGCCCTGTGGTATCAGACAAACATTTTGATGTAATCCCACCACTGTTGCTGGAGCTATCTAAACTCAAGGATTTATTAGTTGTGAACATTCATTTTTGTTTTTACTGGTCCAGTGCCAGTAAATAAGTCACCCAAACCATGGCTGAGTGTCATTTGATAGGAAAAGGCTGGGATCACAAGGAAGCCTTCTGTCTTTCAACCAAAAAAAAAAAAAAGTGCTGAGGTAAGCAGTGTCAGCCCCAGCTGCATCAACATGATGGCCTAAGACAAATGAGAGCTTTCACTGCTGGATATGGGGCTAGAGAGCAAAGGGCTCTGAAAACCTCCCTAAGCAGGCTCAGCTGAAGAAATGGGAGGTGCGAGGGACTGCTTCTGCAAACTCCAAACTGATAAGAAAATTCTCAGTTCCTCTCATTCTTTTAGCACATAAACACAACTCATCTGAAAAGTGACTAGAGGTGAAAATCTGAAATCTACACACACACATACACAAACACATACAACATACATGTACACATGTGCACACACAGAGGTGCAACATGAATATTGTTGCTGTACCATTAGAAGCAAAATGAGGATTTGTACTCCTTCACCCTCCTTGCCCATGTGTCAGTGACCCACTGGCTAGCTAGAGCATATGGGGCAGGGGACCAGAAGTGGATGGAGGGTTGTTAGGGGCCATTAGGGGGCCCTGGGGGAGAGAAGTGGAAGAGTAGGAGGAGCGGGAGGAGTAGGAGGAGCAGCGGGAGGAGGTCTGAGCTGCACACAGGGACTGCTTTCTCTCCAGGCCCCGCCATCTCCTGGTGACTGTTGCCTGGGCGATGGCTGGGGGATTATCGGGAATGCCTGGAGACGGTACCCTTCTTTAGGACTCATGGATGGAGCAGAAGGGGGTGGATGGCCTTTCTCTTTCTGTTTCTTCTTTTCATTTGCAGCAGATTAGAATGGCGGGTTGCTGTGGCGACCATGGAGGTGGGCTCCCTGCACACCTGCACCACAGCTGAGCTGCCAGTGTAGACTGAGCCAGTACTCGGGGCAGAGTTTTGCTGTGGGAAACAACAACAACAAAGGAGGAAGGGAGAGAAAAAGAGGAAGGCAGAGGTGCCAAGGAAACAAGGGGAAGAGAAGAAAGAAAATACAACCACCACCAATTCAAATAATATCAGCATTACTCTTTAATAAAACAGGAGTCCACAGACACACAGAGATACTCCCCAGAAAGCCTGCACAAGTAGGTCCTGAACTGGTGAGGCATTATGACAGGAAATAGGAGATGGATACCTACATCCCTTAGAGCAATCCATTAGCTACACCACAGAGGAACATCCAACTCTTAACTCCTTCTTAAGAAACACAGTAGATAACTAAGTGGAAAGTTAGTCTCTAATTACCCAGAATTCAATAAGATTTGCCATTTTTGCATGCTAACTGTCTGATGGAAAGGAGTACATTATAATATGTGTGTTGGGGTGTGTGTGTGTGTATGTGGTGTGGGGGAAATAATATCATGTGCTTTTGTTTTAAGTTTTCTGAGAGAGACAGGACAGAGAGTTATAGAAGGGGGAGGGAGAAAGGAAGAGAAAGGGAAGATAGGAAGAGGAGAGAGAGGAAAAAGGGGGAGAGAGGGGGAAGAAAGGAGAGAAGAGAGAGGGGGAAGAGGGAGAGAAGGAGAGAGGAGAAAGAGAGAGGTAGTACTTTGGAATCCTCTGGCAGGGCTCCAGGTTTGGCTAATGAAGAAGTCAGCTCCATGCAGGGCCCCAGCCTCACCTCTCTCAGACAACCAAGGCTGTGCCTTCAGTCTGTTCCTTCCTTCATCTGCCTTCTCTCTTCTTGTGATGCCTTCTGTATTATTGTCTCTGTTTCCATTAACAAAACATCATAATGCATTAGCCTGTCCAAAGCACTTTACAATGACAATATTTACACAAGGTTAAGTAAAATATGTATAGAGGGATTAATAGTGACTATAAAATAGATCTTTTGAACTTTGAACATGCTGGGTTTGTGTGTTTTTGAAGCTAGGTTCTCCAGGCTGCTTCAGTTATTTTAGTATCTCTCAATCCATTTAAAGGGAGAGATGATTAGAGAAAAATGTTCCTTTGTTTTCAAGGATTTCTTTTCTCTTTTGCATGCAATGTAATTAGCAGACTGTGGCTATTACTTTCAGTATGTCTGAAACTAAGAGCATTTCCTTAGGGTAACTGCTACAATAGACTGAGATGGAGCAGTTAACTGTCCTATCAGGATGTATACAAACACCACCATTCCAGAAGTCCTTATATAGAAGCTCATATTGACACTTGTAGAATTAATTTAGTAAGATAATGTAATCTCTGAGTATCAGCTCTATCTTAAAGAGTTTACAAGATAGTTTTTTAAATTGTTGTGCTGGGTGGGAGTACTTTGTGCTATTTACAAAAATTCTTACAATATATCATACTTGAATTCATCCCCTCCATTATTCTCCTTTATCTCTCCCTCTCCCCAGTTCCTGGATTAGTTTCAGCAGGTCTCATTTTTCCATCTACTTGCATGTATACGCAGTATTTTCACTATATTCATTCTCCCATGTCCTTTCCCCACCTCCTCCCTACTCCCACTGGTACCAACTTCCCAGGCAGGACCTATTCTGCCTTCCCGTTCTCTGATTTTGTAAAAGGAGAACAACAACAACAACAAAAAATACATTCTTGTTTGTTAAAGGTAGCTACACAGGGAATTCCCTTGTGACATTTCCATGTATATAGGTATCATAACCCAAATTGGTTCATCTCCTCTGTTTTTCTTCTTTCTATCTTAGTTCCCTTTTTATGGTTTTTCAACAGGTTTAGATAGTCTATATTCATTCTTGTACAGACAGTAGATCAACCATATTCACCTTCTTAACTTCTTTCTTTTACCCTCCCTCTCTTGTATGTGACCTCCTCTTATAGAGGTAACAATACCTCTATAAGGTATTATTTGTATTAGGCCTATATTCTACATATGACAAAATAATTTTTAAAAAAGACAACTATACATTAGGTCAAGGGCTAACCCTTTATAGAAAAAGGGCTTTGTGGTTAGTACAACCTCAACAGATATAACTTTTTTTTTTTATTTATATGTGCGTACAAGGCTTGGGTCATTTCTCCCCCCTGCCCCCATCCCCTCCCTTACCACCCACTCCGCCCCCTCCCTTCCCTCAACAGATATAACTTAACTCTGCTCTTGTAACAAAAAAGTAGTCATGGACAACATGTAGATGAATGGGCACTGCTGTGTTCCAATAAAACTTTATGCATAAAAATTGACAGCAGATCCATTTGATCTGTGTGATGTACTTTACCAGCTCCTCCAATGTATCTATCCTCCTTTAGGAATAATATATTGAATAAGGTAGGGCCCACTTAATTTGCTTGAAAAATATTATTTCAGTAAAATTCTCTTCAGTTTCTAACTTTACTAAGTACAAATAAGTAGCAAACTAATTCAGCTGAGGAATATAGCCAACCTATTCATGTGACAGAATGGTTTGATTCTGCTAAAAAAATGAGAACAGTGAATGTAAAAAGATGTTAAAGTATTTGCACTATATATACTTGTCTACTGTCTTGTAGTGCCTGAACCATTAGCAAACAGAAGGCCAAACAGCTTACATTTTGAAAAACCAAAATTTGCTCTTTGTGGTAATCATGAATTTCAAAGGCATAGTTGGCACCCAGTTTTCGATAGATGCTGTGCCAAAATGCCTTTTATCACAGACTAGCAAGCAGTGCTACATATTCTGTGGACTGGGCATTATGTATAGAAGTGACAGCCAGAACTCCAAGCCAGGCCTTCTTTGAAGAGGAGAATGGGTCCCATGGGTCAAACGACTTTCAACATGACTCATGCTAGAGAAGTCATCAAGGATGGGGTTGACGGTAAGGTCTAGTTTACATTCTAAAAATGGTTTCTTTCCTAAATATGAATTTAGATAATTGCCCTCTCAATTTTATTATTTTTTAGAAGTTGTAGGTATTATTTTTGCTATAGAAATGTACTCAACATTGTAGAAGATGTGGGGACATATGTATACTGCATTCTAATATATAAATTTTGATATTACTAAAGACCAATGAGCCCATTCTTTGGGAATTGCAATGGTACCTGATTATGGAGTTGTAAAAATTTGCCCCAGTAGAAATCTCAGGCAAGATCACTTTTGTGGATTATCCTGAAAGAAATAAACATTCCCATCATCTACTGCTGGGCAATAAATGAGAATTTGGGAAGCTGGATCCCTAGTGGAGTAATCATGTTCCAAAGTATTCATACAAGTCTTATGGGCAAGAAGCAATAAGAAGTAATTGAATTTCTCAGGAAGAAGCCCAAGAATACATGGGGCAAGAAATATGTGGAAAAATATACATTTGTTTTGGCTTAGTTAATTGAGGATTTAGGTTATTATGATTTTCCCCCAATCTAGTAAAGCCAATAATATTGGAGTTATATTACTTATTATGGACCCTCATTTAGGTGTCCCAATTTATACCCCACATCTGTTAGACTTGGCTATCATCAAAACAGCAAAAGATAAATGCTGGTAAGGATATGAAGAAAAGGGAACCGTTTTATACTATTGGTGGGAATTTAAATTGGTACAGCTATTATCAAAGACAGAATAGATACTCCTCAAAATTTAGCAATAAAACTATCATATGATCCAGCAATTCAACTACTGGGTATATATCCAAAGAAAATGAAATCAGTTTACTGATATGCATATATATATATATATATACATGCACAAAAAAGCATAAAAAAGGAAACTGTGTTATCTTACCACCTGTGACAATAACGGATATACCTAGAGGACAGTATGCTAAGTGAAGTAAGCCAGACATAGAAAGACAAATACTGCATGATCTCATTTATGAAACTAAAATAGTCAAACCCATAGAAGCTGAGAGTGCATTGGTTGTTACCCGTGGATGGGAAGGAAGGGAAACAGGAAGAGTGGGTCAAAGGAAACAAAGCTTCAGTTCTGTAAAGGGAATAGTCTGAAGATGGAATGTACAGCATGATAACTATAGTTAACAAAACTTACTTGCATATTTGTAATGTGCAAAGAGGATAAATCTTAAGCATTTTCATCATAAATAAAAGAAAAGGGAACCGTAATTATATGTGTGAATAGTCAAACATCATTGTACACTTTAAATATACACAGTCTTTCTTTGCCAATTATACTTCACTAAATCTAGGGGAAAAGATAGACCAACTTAAATCTATTCCATTATTTTTACAGAAATGCCTAGGAAAATCTAGGACATCAAAATAGATAAATTACTCATTTAATCAGTAAGATATGTGAAAATGAAAAATATAAAGATGAAAAATAAGGTTCCATTTTCTAAAAATATTAAATATACAAAACAGTACAGAAAGGGAACATCTCTCTCCCTTCTAAGAGCATGCATAGCAATGGAAAGACATAAAATATCAGTTTTATTTTTCTTTGGGATCAGTATTCAATGTAAATTTAAACTAAATTAAGCAGAATGTTGTGCATAAAAAATAGAAACACCATTATGCTCTTATCTTTTGTTTGTGATCAATACGAAATACAATAATTTGGGGTTAAGATTAGCAGGCACCCTGCATAGTGCCTATAATTTCATGTTAATATGATGAGGAATTTTCACAGAAGAAAGTGGATGCATTCCAAGGCAGCTTTCCAGATGAATTCATAATCAGAAAGTGTTTTGGCAGAAACTTTTAGGGTCTGATAAAGTCATATATCAGTAAACTATCATTCACGTGAATATTGTGGACCTTCAAGAGACTGGGAGCGTATTTCCTTAACTTAAGGCTAAGAGGAAGTGACCATTCACGGTGTAATTTTAGTGCTTGACTGGGAAAGAAATGGGTGAGAGCAGCATCTAAATGTTAGCATTTATTGAAATGGATATAACAAAAGAAAGCACCATCAGCAACATTTCTTTCTCTGTGTTCTGTGAGCTCACTTTGGGGCAGACACCTGGTGAATTTCTGTCTGATGGAAGCTATTGCTTTAGGCAAGTGTTTGCTGATTGCAACACCGAGATCTACTTCCATCCAGTTCTGTGACACAGTGGGACTTGACTGCTACTGGGGGTCAGGACTATAACTGCCTCTAATTGCTAGTCCCATCTGCTGTAGGGAAGAAAGAGGTGTCTTTATTTTGACAAAAGAAAAAAAGAGAGAGAGAGAGAAATGTACCAAAAGAAAAATCACTTCTCTACCAATCTATTAACTGAATAGTCACAACAGTTGCAAAGGAGTCAATATAGAAATAAGAAACCAAAGTTTGATGGTTCTACTTTAAGGTTAACATCTACCTCCAAGTAACTTCTTTAATGAGGTAAGATACACTGCTGTGAAGAAGCAGGAAGGAAAGGTGAAGATAGTCACACTGTGTACCTAATGCATGCTGCACGTGTTAAATGATATCTCTAGTAACTTCAGTAACCCTATGTGATAGGTATGACGCTTTCATTTATAGACATGGACACTGAGGCTCAAAGAGCTTGCATAATTTTTCCAGTTCATTGGTAATCTGGGATTCAAGGCAAATTTGTGAATTGGAGGCCATTTCAATGATCTGTCAGCAAGAGTAATGATTTCTTTGTTTAAGCAAATCTTGTAGGAATGTGATATGAAAGGAATTTTAAAAACATCATCTCGTGACAGCTGACCAGAATTACTATAAAATACAAAAATTCTCAGTTCCATAACACTGGATTGTAAGTGTCAACAAAATATAAATATGTTCCTGGTTCGCTAATTTCCTAATAATTGTTAAAGGTCATCATTTGCTGAGATGAGGTGACATATATAAATAATGAGAGAAATAAAGTATTATTATTTTCAGAGTTATTTGTTTATTTTTGTGGTACTGGGACTTGAACTCAGGGCCTTCACCTTGAACCACTCCACCATTCACTATTTTTGTGAAAGGCTTTTTGAGATAGGGTCTCACAAACTGTTTGCCTAGGCTGGCTTTGAACCTTGATCCTCCTTATCTCTGCCTCCTGAGTAGCTAGGATTACGGGTGTGAGCCACTGGTGCTCGCCTTTTCAGAGTTATTTAAAGATGAAGAAATGCACTTTTTGAAGTGAGTTATGTACACTCACGTAAGAATTACCTTATATGTGTTTTACAGGTGTTTTACAGAATGATGGGAATAAAACGTGGCTCTATTAAAATGAATGGCAACTCAATTTAAATGATTGAAATTTTCTGTTGAGAAAAAGGGAAAAAAAAAAGAATTGACTCAATAGGTCATACAGGAGTCACAGGGAAGAAAGTCCATTTTCTTTTTTAGTAAGGTGTAAAAGCTGTGTATTGAAAAATTATTATCAATGGTCCCTTAAAATGCAATTTAAAAAGCAATAAATTTTTCCTGAAGTATGTAATGTCCAACATATGAAGTAAAAAGTTCTGGCACCTCTGATGATTTCTTTGTAGGGGTAAAAATAGCCGAAAGAAACTCAAACTGCCTTGTTCTTGAGATTCTAACCACGTGCTAAGTGAGGTTTTGCAAAGTTATAAAATGCTGGCTATAGCTAAGTTGACCCATTCACTAGAGGTGATAGTTTCCCAGTTTAGAATAATGCTCCTGCATGTTTCTTTCTGTGGTAGAAAAGACAGGGAACTATGGCAGCTCAATGACAATTTTGTCCACCTTCTAGCTACATTCATACCACACGTCTTCACATTTTTCTGTTTCAGTTCATGTTTGAGTTCTTAGACATCCTGTCAGATATGATAAAAGGCACTAAATAAGTAATACAGAATCTCTGCTTCTGGAGATCTCACATATTCTTGGAGGGATCAAGTAATAGGTCTGCCTCTAGAAATCTGCAGGCCTAGGGTATGGTCACATGCCATGTCAGGTGTCCAAATATTTCAAATATGTAAATTAAACTAACAGTTTTCCAGTCCTGAAAACAATACTAGATAATGATCTAGAAGACCAGGTTCACATTTACAAGTCCTAGGCTCCTTAGAGTTCTTCAGAGGAACATGGTGGCATCAGAATTGGACCCTGGGCCCTACTTCATTCAGGGCTCCATCCTGCACCTTGAGGTTCTTCTCACACCCCTGGACCATCTAGCCAGTGCTTGCAAGTTTTGATTACTACTACTACTACTACACACACACACACACACACACAGCACACAGTCAGCTGCTTCTTGGTCTTTCTCAAGCCTAGAGGCAAGTACTATTGGCCCATTCTAACCTCTTGAGAAAGGGCTCCAAAGGAAAGGCCAGCGCAGGTCTGAAGTGGACTCAGGATATTAGAAAAGAAATTCTAGGGTCTTAGGTACTTGGAGTGTAAAATCAAAGAAGAGTCATAGGCTACAGGTGAGGACAACCCTTGGGCTCTTGGAGGCCCTGTCTTGGCAGAGGGGAATAGCCTGAAGAAGAGCTAAGTTGAACACTTCCAAGCACTGTCAACTAGTCCTGACCAAACGAGGTGGTAAAATTGGACCAACTTGCTGGATGCTGGTGGCATCCTAGCCTGTAATCCTAGCAACTCAGGAGGCAGCGATCAGGAGGATCATGGTTTGAAGTCAACCTGGGCAAACAGACCCTATTTCAAAAAACACCCATCACCAAAAAAAGGGCTAGTAGGAATGACTCAAGGTGTACTGGGTTCAAGTCCCAGTACCACCAAAAAAAAAAAAAGAAAGAAATTGTACCAACCTAATATAGACCTTCCCAAGTATTACTGAAAGCTTCTATTTCAGGTTTGTTTTTATTAGCTTAAGGTTACTCACTGTCATGAAGAAAAAGAAAAATAAGCTATGAGTATTTTCTGTTGTGTATGTTTTTTGGCAGAGCAAAAACCATGATAAAAGGCTCAATTTAAGTGGACCAACTCTCCTATCTGAATATATAGAGTTTTTTACATACTGACTGGTCTATTTTGAAAAATATAATAATCATAATTACAATGTTTCTTTTCTTCATAATTTCAGGATTCCAATTTGTGTGTTGGAACATACCTTCAACTCTGAGCGATTCTACCATGTTTTGGTCTTGCAGTAACTATTATAGAAATTTCTCTTTGAAGCTTGCCTTTTGGATTTGTTTCATTATACTTTCCTCTTTCTGTTTATCATGATTGTTAATAATTTATTACTTTATTCATTGCCTAACAAAACCTTTGATCATACAGTTCATGTTGTCTTTCAGGTACATTAGTTCTCAAATGATACAATCACTCTATTGACTTTGTTTTGAATGACCTCTTCTTTCGCTACATTTTTCTGGAAATACAGTCTCAGTTCCCAGCAATGATTTCCTTGTCCTAGTTACAAATTACTGGGTATATCCTTCTCTAAAACATCACATTATAAATCAACCAAAGATTGGCTTTCTTTTACTCCTTTTTTCACAAATATATTTTGTATTAATAGTTCATAAGCTCCTCTACCTAAAGGTATATTCATCTGACTTTTGGATACCTTACTCAAAATTCTAAGTAGGTTCTCCTAAGTCACTTATTAGTTTTGAATCCTGGCGTTCTGTATTCAGAAACTGACTTTCTAACAAGTACATCTTCTACAAAATTCATTAATTCTTTGTTTGGCTTATTCATAGTTTTTACCAAATATATTAAAATGGGAAGAGATAATTCTTCCTTTTTATTCTCAATAGTTTTCAATGTGCTAAGCATGGTGACTCACACTTATAATCCCAGCCACTCTTGAGGTGGAGGTTAAGAGGACAGCCTGAACAAAAACAGTGAGACCCCATTTCAACAAATAAGCCAGGCATAGTGGCATGCCTATGGTCCCAGCTATGTATATGGTCCTAGGCAAAAAAGGTAAGACCCTATCTGAAAAATAACAAAAAGCAAGAAAGGGCTGGGAACATGACTCACATTGTAGAGTGCCTGTCTACCCAGCACAAGTCCTTGAATTCAAACCCCAGTACCTCCAAATAAGTAAATAGTCATCATTGGGACATTGGCTAATTATAATATGGTCTCATTTAATTTGGTCTCATTACATTTGAGTACACCCAGCTCCTAAGTCATTCCCTGGTGTAATATATTATGAACTCAAAGAGAAATAAATATTGTTATTCATCAGTTAACATATAGTTAGTATATAGGATTATGGTCTTTACTTCATTTGGAAAAGTAAATAAGGCACAAAGCCTTATAGGCAGCCTACAAAGCCTTTCTAAATGTGGCTGCTGAACATGCCCGCCTTCCTTCATGGCACTGCAGAAGGACTTCAGAAGTAGGATCTAGGCCAAATTTCACTTCCCATCTTCAGAACCTTTCCAATTTAGACAAATTCTCTAACCCCTTGGAGCCTTGATATTGATAGTCTTTAAAAATAATTATATTATCTTCAAAGTCCCTTTCAGCCTTTATAATCTAATGCTCAATTGTTCTTTATGTCCTGAAAATTAGTGACTACTGAGTCACTAATAAGAGTTAACCAGAAAAATTGGATCATCATCTCTGTTCCTCCACAGATAAGGTGCATGAGACACTTCCACTTCCACAGAAGTTTATATTTTTAGGTTAGTGACTTGAGCCACTGGAAACCAAAAGTAAGTCTGTGAATCCATTGGCCCATGGGTTCAGATCAGAGCAGAAAGTTAGGCTAGGTGAGAAGACAAGTGAATAGGAGAAGTCACCATAACCATCTCGGGGAGGGACCTTATTGGTGAGTGAAAATGATCTGCTAATCATAGACAAACTATGAGGTTGTGTAGTAAATGAAGAATAGGATTGTAGTCACTATAATAATATTACCCACATTTTTACATCTTCCAGTGTGGCACAGGAATTAAAAACTAGATACACAGTAATTTTTCTTCTTGTCTTTACTTTGCTCAGCCTATTATAAAGCTACCTATATCACAGTACTGACTAACAAAGATGTCCAAAATGGTTTTTCCAACATTCCTTATCAATGGAAAATCACACTCAGTAACACTAATCTCCAATGTTAACTTATCTAGATCTTTAGACTATCTAGAAGTTACATTCCTCTCCTCCACAAACTTATATATGTTACTGTCATTTCTCTCAGGGTTTTGCTTCATTCTGTACCATATTAGAGGCAGCTACTCTCACTGTGTCTTTACCCTTTGCCTGTACCTGCACTCCACAAGTGACATTTTTCTCTCTCCTCTTCCCCATTCTCTCTCAATCAATGCCCTACTTCCCTCCAAGCCTTTCCTTATGATTCTCTAGAGCCTAGTTGAAAAATCAAAACTGAAAATTAATTGTGTCTTTTCCTTTGTATTCTTGCAGTGACAATCCATGTTTTCCTTCAGGCAATGTAACTAGCTCTGACTAATTAGAAATGTTAATGGCAGTGGTATAGTCTATAAATCAGAAGACTTCCAAAATCTTTGTGTCCCATGTGGAAGAATCCATAGCAAGACATGTGGGTGTGATCGGAGTTTATTAAAAGTTAGGAGAGGGAAATACAAAAGGGAGCATTGTGGTTACAGGTGGAATCTGCAGGCAGAGTGTGCTTCATTTCTCCAGGGGCTTTTAAAATTTATGCTAGCACTATTCACAATAGCCATGCTTTGGAAGCAACCCTGGTGCCCTACAACAGATGAATGGATCAAGACAATGTGGTATATAAACACAATGGAGTATTACTCAGCCATCAGGAATAACGATATGTGGTTTGAAGGGATATGGATACAATTGCAGGACATCATGTTAAGTGAAGCAAGCCAGGCTCAGAAAGACAAAAGCCACATGCTTTCTTTCATAAATGGAAGATAGATCCAAAGACAAACATATACACATAAACAAAGCATGATCGTATACAAACTCAGATGTAGAACATGTTTGTAACAGTGAAACTACTCTATGGAACTTGGGGAAAGAGGGAAAGGAAAAGAGAACGATAGAGTATTAGTACTGTCACATAAGATGTGAAGATAGGGGATATTAGGATATGTACTGAAAGTGGTTGAAAAATGGGGAGTGGGAAGTAAAAGGGTAAGGGAGAGTTATGGAAGTGGTTGAACAGACCAAAGCAAAATACATGCACAGTGGGCATACATTGAGACACCCCTTTGAACTTCAACTTAAATATTAATAATGAAAAACTGTACTGTAAAATAGGTATAGTGTGTGTGGAGGTACTAGTGTGGGGGAGGGTGAAGGAAAGAGATTAAAGTGATGGTATATGGTAGATGGACTTCATAAACCTGTATGAAACAGAACTAAAAAACCTCTTGCAATTGCTTTAAGTGAGATGAGGAGGGGGCTGAGGGGGAGAGACGATGGAGGCAATGTAACAAATGTACAATATAAGTCTAATTGGAATTCTCACTATGAATCCCCCCTGTATACCAAATTATATACTAATAAAAAATTTATTAAACATAAAACCTATGCTAACCTATGGGAAGGGAGGAACCAGGTGATTCTCATCTAATAATCAATAAGTTGGGAGGCACATGGGTGGCCTCTGGGCCAGGGCATGGTCAATCTGAGATGCAATATTAAGTCATATTTTTTATGAGTCCTGAACTTGCCTAACCCTAGCCTGCCTCAGAAGGACATTTGGGAAGTGAGTAGAAGAAATAAAAGTATAAAAATTAACATTTCTCTAATTTAACCTACATATCAGTGACAAACATGGGCCCCAGTCTCTTTCTTAATTAATTTTATAGTGTTGATAGGCAGCATCTTAACCATAGATTTGTGTCAAAATCTCTAAAGGGTTTTTGCTCTTTGCTTTTAAAATCTGCATACCTGAACCTCCATACCATGCTTGTGATTGAAGGTGTTATATCTTATGTGAATTCTACCTTCAGCATGCAAAAAGATGCCCTTTGGTACATGATTTTAGATGAAAATTGTCCCTATAATTTATAGCCCACATCTCTGGATCCAGGAAGACTGGGTAGGTTTGAAGTGTGACCTTGTGTAAGTTATCTAACTTCAGTGGAGATTATACACACACACACACACACACACACACTCATGAACTGTGAGAGACAAAAGAAAGGGATATGTTCTAAGAAATATCTCCTTCACTGCTGTGCAAAACTCAGTGTCCTTACACAAACCTAGATGGCCTATCCTGCTACCCACCTAGGCCATACGGGACCACAGTCATATATTAATACTGATATATACTGAAACATCATTCAGTGCATGACTCTGAACTTGTGTGTGATTTACAATTTTTTAAATTGTAGATTTTTTATTTATTACAGATAGATGAAAATATCAGGTTGTTTCAGAGAATATATTCCAGCGTAAATTTAAAGCAAACATTGGAAAACAAATGCTGGATTTTATTTTTAACTAAAATTTTGATTTGGCCTAAAATTTAGCACTATTCATCATGTTTGGATTTAATAAACTGATGTGGCTTCTTCAGGTTCACTTCCTGAAAGTTAGTCTTTTATACCCTATCTGTCTAGAATTAACTCACTTGAAGTAACATATTTGGCAATAAGTTGTTAATTTTTTTCCAGAGAAGAGTTTTTTTTTTTTTAGTTTTAATTCTGTAGTGTTTGTGCCTTTGAAGGAATATATACAGATAGGTGTTTGTTTGTGGAAATATGTATTTCTTTCTGAATCTGTCCTTATTTAACTTCACAAAAATTTCACCTTTCCCAAGAACACTTTTCAGTGTGTGCATGTGAGAGAGGGAGGGAAAGAGATAGGGAAGGAGAGAGAAAGAGAAATATTTTTTAGCAGTTGTGTTAATGGTGACTTTTTCAGTTCTGTGACATATGTTAATTTTTTATAAGCTTACTCTTCTGATCTGGAATGCTTCTAACTTCTCCCTGTCAAAGTCTTCCTGTTCTTTAGGTTTCAGTTTTTACAGTTTTTATAAAATCTTCCCAGATACCTCCTCTGGTAATTTCTTCCTTTCACTTGACTATAAGTCACTGTACTGTGCATTTTAGCATTGTTTTATGAGCGCATTTTGTCTCTCTTACTCTTTTGAGCATCATACTAATGGATCATCAACTGAATATTTCTTTGCTTCTTCCTTAGTGACAAGTAGTCTCTTACAAATAGTGTACTATCTTGAAAGTGTTGACTGATTCAGAACTATTGGTTTATACAATATGCAGTAAATGACTGTATATGAAAATATGAAAGGAAATATAGCAGAACATTGTCTAGGCAGAAACACAGGATTCCTTTCTACTAATGTTGACTCTCTGGACTTAGTAGTTTGTGACCAGTGGAAAGTACCTCAGAACCTTTGACCACTGGAAAAATCAAAATGGCTGCCCTTGACAGCAAGACTCACTTGGTTCATTTCTGTTATTCAGAAATAACAGAACCAAGTTGCTTATTCTTACCTTCCTCTAAAAAGATGACTTTCAATGTGAGTTCCAAGTATATTTTTTCAATTGGAGTTTAGTAATATCTAGTGGACTTCCTAAATGCTACATACCTAAGTCTTTGTCCTGATTCTGTCACTTTCCCCTCTGTCCAAAGTTGAAGCATCCCAGGCATTCTAAGAAGCGTATTTCTTATCTACTTCCTTTCCCAACGCCTCTGAATGCTTTGTGCAGTGGCCAGAATGTCTCATGTGGCTCCTGATATTGTTCCATGTTCTAGTAGAAAGCTGGGCTCTGTCACTAAACAGTCATGGTTAGAGTTGTGGGGCAATGACTCACCAAGTGGGAGTCATTTCTCACTGAAATGCTCTTAAAAGTCTTGTTTACTTATAAAGACAAAGACACTGTTCTCCTCATCACCTTAATCTTAGCACCTATCATTTTGCCTACCACAAAGTTGGCAGTAGATAAATACTTATTGAATCGAGCAGGAAATCAGATGCTATCTCTTCCAGGAAGCCTTCCTTGCTTACTCAGTAGGGCTGACTGCTTCATTCTCTGAGCCCCATTGCACCAGGCCTTCTGCTCTTACTCACCTGTCTGAATGAATGGCGTTAATCTTTCTACTGTAGCCATAGCTTTCTCAGTGATTCCTTGAAAGAAAGGCCTATCCTATATAATTTTAACATTTCCAAAACCACATAAATGTAGTACCTAAAACAGTCCTGTGAAATGCTGCATATGTTCTATAAAGATACCTCTAGGAGCATCATTCATTACATGTTACAGTATCATGTTTAGAGGATATCTCCAGAAGTTTTTCTCAGTAATTATACCCAGAATCCATATGTTTCTCTTAGATAATATTTCAGTGTTTTTTCTTTTATCTCATGGAGACTATGTTTTGTGTCTAATGAAATTTCCAGCTATATTTAGAGCAATCCCTAGACAGGACCAAAGGTCATACCTTTGTGTTTGTCTCACTCTTGGTTCCATTTCAGGAACCAACCATTAGTTCTAGGAGGTACTTCCCACCTCCTTCTGATACATATTATTTGGTGTATTCATGTGTCTTATAACCTTCCTTTCTCAAATTCTTTCTTTGGAATAAGGTGGGGTATGAATAATCACCCATAAAATATTTATAAATTAAATTTATTAATTCATTCAACACTGAGCTAGGAACCATGGAGAAATTTGAGCACTGTACAGCAGATTGTCATAAATTCCTTGAGTCTAAAAAAATTAAAAATCAGTGGAATTTGGGATAAATAGAATATGAGAAGTGAGGGAGAGAGATACGTCAAAGCTCATGCAATGGTTTGGTTGGTGCTAGATTTGGGAAGACATTGCCAACACAATTCTAATGTAAATAATTATTATGGCTGAGAATCATATATCCCTGTGTTGCTTACAAAGCTTTCTAACCCAAATAATAGTTACAATAGTGAACATTGCATGGTGATCTAAAGTCTTCACAGATTATTTAATTTGTTTCTTACAACAAATCTGTGAATTGGCAAGAGCCAATATAATTTCATTCCCATTTTTCAGATGAGGAAACTAAGTTTCAGAAGGACTGAATGGCTTGGTGTTGGGTGCAGGGGTTCTACTTTCATGTCCCATGGTTTATTCCCACATGATATTTCTTCTTCTACAATTGAAAACATATCAGAGTTCTAGTGAAGAGTGTAGGGGTAATATAGTTTTGTGAAATAAGAAAGCAACCATGAATGTAAACATTGTTGCTAAAAGTCTTCCCCACTACTTAAATTTTCTTACTGCGTGATTCTTTTTAATGAACTCCTCACGACATTTACCTCAAGCTCAAGTTTCCAGGTTTGTTCTTTCCAGTGTAAGTTCTTTCTCACCTTCTAAGCGAGGGCTCCCTCCAATAGAAGGATGACATCTCTGAACATTTAACTGAATCCTTAACTTTAAAGTCATTTGAAGAAGACATAGTAAAGTGGCCTTTCTGATACAATTTGCTTAAGTTTGGATAAACTGTAAGCAGCATGTGATAGCTGACTGGTTGATCAACATGAAAGTCTCAGTGAGAATAGGAATTGATGTTTAAGCCTTGGCAATACTGCCAGGCTTTTCAGTTAGAGATGTTTAATCACATTATGTAAAAACTATAACCTATAGTGTGTATATGTTTGAGTTGGAAAGCATAACTTTCTCATTTGGTCTTATGCACCCTTTAGCAGAGAAGCAGAAAAGAAGAAATTGAGCTCAATAGAAAGAGAAGATTGAGTAAAAACCCATGTTATAATTATACTTGCAGTGTATGGTCAGTTCCTGGGAATGACATATCCTGAGTTCTCTGTCCTGTTCACTTGGTTGAACCAAATGCTGAGCACAAATCTTGAGAAGCTTAAAAAAATTAAAAAAAAAAAAAAACCCCAAGTACCTACACATTCTGATATAAAATCATCATTATTGCAAAGTGGCCACTACAATTAAAGCACTCATACAGTGCTAACCTTTGGGGGCACCTGCAATGTCTAGTAAGATAGATTTGTAGTTCAGATTTGAAAAACAGATGAGTAACAAATAATCACAAATGCTAATTCCTCTCCCTCAATCAATAAAGACCTTGAAGACATTAGATAAAATATGGTGCTGCCTCAAGTTCCAGGCAGATTTTCTGGAAATTTGTGACTTCCACAAATCTAAAAAACAACAAAAATAGTAATGTACATTTCTGGATCCTTGGGCTAGGCTCTCTTAGTCAGCTCTCTATTTTTCTTACCACCCAGATACTAAAGCATTTGGCATCTGTGGGATCTTAGTATTTTAGAGCTGGAAGGGAAGTTCTCCCACCCTGGTTTTATCTGTAGGCTGGATAAAGGTTTGGGATTTAGCAATAGGCTTTGCTAGCTCAGCTTGTGAAAATCACATTCTTTATCAACTCCCCAGATGGTTTAGATCATTAAAAACAAAACAAAACAAAACAAAAGCCCTTCAGAGTATACACTGTGAAGATATTCTCTAATTTCCAAGAAAAATAAATATATGTTGAATCTCTCACAGATTTCTCACACTTTCTCAGTATACAGCCTGAATTGCTGTGGTGAATGGGAACTTAAAGCCACCGTTTTTGAAACTGCAAAGTCTTATGCTGAATACTTAACTTCCAATAGCCCCTTTGCCTTTCCAGTTTGTCCATCAGCCCCCCCAACTCTAAGTCAGTATTTGTCTCTTAGGGCTTAGATTAAACTGAAAAGTGGATGTCTTTATTCAATGAATTTGGGGCAACTGGCTCTCAGTAAGCAACAAAAACAAAAAGGCTGTTTCAAGTCAAAGAGACCTCAAGAAACTATTCCACCATCTGCTGAGAAGACAGAAATGAGTCTGTGGGCCAATAGCTCTTTATTGAATAGAAAAAATAGTATTGTCGTCTAAATTTTCTGCAGCACCCTTTGGATCAAAATATTATAATCACAGCAAAGAGATGCAGCAAATAGATGTAGCCACACTTAATGGATCCTCAAAGGGCCAGACCACTGCACGGTTTGGATCATTTACTGTCATTTGGAAGTAAAACTGGGGGGCTAAGGGGATTGGAGCTGGAGGGAGAAAGGAGACCTTACGTTAAGCTGGCATGCACCAGTGGATAAATGGCTGGCATTTGCAGAGCTGCTTTGCAGGGGAGCTTTTAGCAGTTTGCCACTGCCAGCTGATGTCTCTGGGAACATCAGTGCCAAGAAGCCAAAAATGAAAGCAGGTGCAGGGGCAGAGGAACTGAATGTGGGGGGTAAAGAGAGGGGGGTGGATTCAGCAACAGAACTTCTGTTGTTAAAAATTGGTTGCCTTCATTAAGACCTAAACAATGCCTCACTTTAACTCTGCATAACGTTTTTAGTCCGCTAGAGTCCTGCACACACACTTAAGACAAGTCTCTTACATTTAGGCACTAGGCTAAGAGACTGTTTTTTGTTTGTCTCTCTCCAAAGCTGTGGATTGTCTGCGAGCCTGCTGAACTCCAATGAGAGCAGCTTTCCTTCCAAAGCCAGGAGCATCTGCTTCTGAAAGTGCCCCTTCCCTCCCTCCCTCCATCCCAGAGTGCCCCCCTTCAGAAAGTCCCACTTCTACACAGCCAGGGCCTGGGAACAGGCAATAGTCTGAACTCGGCATGTCTTCGCCCAGCACTGTCGCCAGTTCAGCTCTCTGAAATGTTGCTTTCCGATGAGAAAACAGACGGGATGCAGTGTCGCCTGCAATTTTCTTCGCCCTCAAAAGCTCTGTGTTCCTGCAACATTATCCCCCAAGCCCACCACAAGTGACAGCAGGGAAAAAAACAGTGGGGTAAGCAAAAGAGAAAGAAATAAAGGTAAAGGTTCAGGACCAATGGGGGAAAGAACTAAGGCTTGCCACAGGGCACACTAAAAACTGAGAATAAAACAGAAAGACATCTGTCCCCTCGGCTGCCCCACACTGCTGAGCCATTCCCAGCATGGACTTCATCAGTGACCGTCCTCTTACACGGCAGAATGGGAAAGTCATCTCTCATGGAGATAGGACAAAAACACAAATCACACACAGCCTTCCCAAAACTGCAACAGAAAAAGAGCAGAGTGTGACAGGAGAAAACTGCAGGCAATCTGTGCTTGGTTGAAAATACACTTTGCTTTGTTTTTTCTAATTCACAGTATTGCAGTGGGAGAAATCCAAAGGATGTTTGTTTTTTACATGCTCTTAGAAATATAGAAATGACAAAGTTCATCTATAAGCCAGATGTTCTGCATAAGCTAGAAAGAGCTCTGTGCACTAAAACTGTGGTGCGACAACTTTGAGGTCAAGAATTTTGTTATAACTTAATGTGGATATGTGTAGTGACTTGTTGGGGTATGATGTGGGAGTTTGGCTGGTTCTATCACTTTATACTTGGGGACAAAGTTGAATAGATAGTCAGTCTCCCTATCTCCTACCACAGGGTGCTTGTCTACATGTTTGGTTATTATAAGCTTTCAAAACCCAGAAGAAAATTTAAAGACTCAAAACAGAATCATAAATGAGGTCAAATGCCAAAAGAGTAAGTGGGAGAAAAAGAACTAAGTTCTTTAAGCAAGTAGCATTTAGATTTTAGTCTGAGTGAAATACTGAGTTTGAAAAATAGGATCCTTCAATGCTGAGATGTCTGAGAAAAGTGGAATGCTTTCATAGGGTTGGGGGCAGACACACACACGCACATACAAAACCTGACAAAGCTAGGAAGAGGTGTTCCAAGAAAATCAGGAATAGCTAATAATGTAAAACAAAGATCAGTCTCAAGAAAAAGGTAAAAATTATAAAGGAAAAGAATTCATTGCAACATGTGCATATTTTTAAAAAATATTTCCAATGAAGGAGGATTTAAGGGGAAAAAGGCTTAAATCTTGTAGGGAAATCCAAAAAATGTGGATCAACATTTTTATTTACAGGAATTCATCTTGGCCAAATACTAAGATGTACAGGTAGTTCATTGTGGTCGTAATATTTAAATGTTAAGAAACAGAAATATCCTCATTATGAAAATATAAGTGATTAAGAAATACATGGTATTTGTATGAATCATGTCTCAGAAAAATATATTCTCTAACCCAGAAATTTTTATGAGTGAAAAATGAGTTAAAAAATAATGTATATGGCTGACTTTAATTATGTGGGAAGCATTTACTCTAAAAATGCTCACACTACTTGTCCCAAGTTCCAAGATTATAAACTTCTTTCTTAACTTTTTCCCTTTAGTCTTTACTTTTTCAAAGTGAAAATTTATATATTTTGAGCTTTTTAGTGAAGAGGATTTGATGTATAGCACACTGCACAAATAAGAAAACATCTTGATAAATTTTAGGGTATAAAGACATTCATGCAATGAGCACCCACATCAAGAAATAGAACACCACCAATGCCAGAGCATCATTCCTTCCCCTTCCAGTTCTCCTGTCTCTCCCATGAGGGTAAACTCTACTTCAGCTGATAGTCCTATGAATTAGTTTTGCCTTTTGTGAACTTTAAACAAAGGAATTATTTATTATATAATATTTTGAGTCTTGCTTCTTTTATTCAGCATTGAAAATACATCTGTCAGGCAAAGAACCAACAGGAAGTTTAAGACTTCCATGCCAAGCGATTTGTCTTATCAGGATTTTCTTTTCATGATTCCACATCTTATTCCTTCCACCTATTCAGTTCATGCTCTGAATCCAGTGTTGATGCTATACTTGTCAAGATCTCTCAGCTTCAAATGTTTTCCAAATTCTCGTAACATACATATCTTGTTACAGATTTTCACCTGGTTCCATATTATTTCTGTTGCATCAAACATTTAATCATCTCCTCCATGTTTAGCTTGTCTTGTCTTGTACATTTTTGACTAACAGTTTTTGGGTGTCAACTAGGTGCAGACCCAGGTAGGCACAAATTTTTAATATTTTTCTTTAAATATTTGTTAATGTTTTAAGAAAGAATCATCATTACTATCTTATTTTGCTATAATATTTATTTTATTTTTCTTTTCACACTTATATTCTAACCACTATTTTAATTTATTTCAAAATTACTATATAAAATAATTTTGTTATATAAAGGATAATGATGTGTAAAGAAGGGATCTATTGTTCATAACAGTGCTTGCAGTTCATCTTATCCACTTCTGTATTTACAGCTCTTGTCTGTGGGTACTAATTAAATCCACAGAATATTAGAATTAGAAACCAATGCCCTAATGAATAATACTATTTTTTCAAAGAAAAAGATTTATAAAAAGTACTATTGTACTAGAAAAATAAAACAAAAAAACCCTCACTTACGTTTAGTAATGAAACACTATAGTTATTAAGTGCTAAGCACTGGACTGGTTGGGAGAATCAGGTCAGTGAGTCTGTAGCCAAGAAGACAACAGAAGTGGACACCTCTTTTCTTTCTCCATTGCCAAGGCAGAAAACAGTGGCCACCATGAATGGAAATGCATTATTTATTCAGCAATTTTTCACAATAGCTTGGAATTTTATAAATCAACTTCTTGGATTATAATTTAAAAGCAAAATAAAATTTTAAAAAATAAAAGTGAGAACTCTTCTAAAAAAATAATTTTCTTTAAAAAAACAAAGGTCAACAGTTCTGTACCATGTACTCTCCAACATGTAAGTTAGTGTCACTGGTAGATTCTGGGTGTTCAGGCACAAGAGGTTTCTCAGACCCCAACTTGAAGAGTCCCTTTTACAGAAGTTCTGCTTGTTTCTCCCTAGGTAATTCTCGCTGTCTGATGCTTTCACAGTATGGTATGTCTTTACTTGAGAGAAATAGTGTTTCTATGTGTATTTTAAAATTAACATCTGTCTCCCCTCTGTCTCTAGGTCCAAAAAGTCTAGAACCATGTCATTTTGTGCTCTGCATCTATCTAGTGCCTAGTACAGTACCAGATACATGAGACTTAATAAATATTAAGTTAATAAGATTATTGATAAAGCTTAATTTGTAAGAAAGTAGATACCACAAAAGTCCAAGTCAAAGCAAAAGGCTCAGTAAATTGTAGCACACACATACCATGATAAGTTCACTGTCATTAAAAAGAACATGACAGGTTAGCATGCACTGATTTAGAAGAATGTAATGGTAGGCAGTCTAACAACTTAAGTTGCATAACATTATATACATAAAATCCTATTTTCAAAACTTGTGTATATGTGTACTTCCACGTGTGGACTGAGGAGTTGTTTGGCTGCTCTTTATGTTTTATCATCTGCGTTCTGCTTTTCTAATAATGTACCTTGGGGCACATGGCGTGGAATTTTCTTCCCCTGGGCATAATAATTGGTGTGTGGCTTAAATAGGGCTAAATAGAATCCTTCCCTGGAAGGCAATAGTGAAAAGTTTACTTACCACATTACTCAGTCTGAAGGGTGTTCCTCTGGGGATGTTAGTAGCCAAATTTACTCCTTTGAGTAGCAACCTCTCCTTAGCCAGTGAGAATGGGGCCGCCTCAAAGAAGAGACCAAGAAGAGTCAGGGACTAAGGCAGAGAACTCTCTGTCAATAGCATTGGAACTGTGAATTCAACTGTGCTTAAACTTCATTGGATTTACCACCTACATGAGCCAATAAATTCTTTTAAACTAGTTTGAAACTAGTCTCTATGCCTATCAAACAACTGATTCCAAATTAATGTTAGACAGGTATATTTCAATGTATGGGTATGGAAGTTGACTTCCATCTGTTACATTCATGCCCTTTTATATTATTCGGATGATTTTTATGATGTGTATATTAGTAAAAATTTCAAAGGACAATAAGTAAAATTGGAGTCAGTGAGAGATTTTATATAAAATAATATGAGATCATTTTAAAATTGTAAGTCATGAATATACAAGAAATATGAGAATCTTGTATCTTTTATAGGGAAGAACTAGAAACAATGATGTTAGACATTGTGTGGGGGCAAATTTAAATGAGTATAAGAGATAAGTTCTTTATCATCCAATGTTTAAATGACCTAGCAGCATTGTTTATGTGGGCAAAAAGTTGTTATCGATCTAAATGTCTTATAACAGAAAACTGTATAGATTGTAATCCATCTATACAATGTAATAATGTACATCTGTGAAGATAACTGAGCTAGAACAAGCTCTATTCACGTTGATAAATCTCACAAATATATTGCTGAACAGTATGAGCAGTTGCAAAAGAATATGCATCACATACTATTTACGTGAAGTTAAAAAACATTTGATGCAATGCTCTGCACTGTTCTTTGATATGTGTTTATATAAAAAATTATTAAGAAATTCATAGGAATGCTGAATAGCAAATTTAGGGATTTATGGTAGAGATTAGCCTTACGGAAAAAGGAGCAGGAGCAGAGTCAGAGACTGATATACAAAACTTGATTTATATTCATTATAAAATAACATGCGATACAGGTTACTCCAAAGGCATCTGCACACCCATGTTTATTGCAGCGCTATTCACAATAGCCAAGTTACGGAAACAACCAAGATGCCCCACTACTGATGAATGGATCAAGAAAATGTGGTATTTATGCACAATGGAATTTTACTCAGCCATGAAGAAAAATGAAATCTTATCATTTGCAAGTAAATGGATGGAACTGGAGAACATCATTCTGAGTGAGGTTAGCCAGACTCAGAAGACCAAAAATCATATGTTCTCCCTCATGTGCGGTCTTTAGATCAAGGACAAATACAGCAATGTTATAGGACTTGGGTTACATGACAAGGGGAGAACATATACGGGAGGTATGGGGTTAGATAGAAAATCCAAAACATGAAAGAATTTGATGTCCCCACACAGAGGAATTAACACAGAAACCTTAAAGTGGCCTATCCTTATCTCAACTAGCAAAAATGCTATGACTTTCTTATTATTGCTTATTTCTACTCTTCAACAAAACTGGAGAAAAGCACAGAACAGGTTCTGCCTGGAAGGGAGGGAGGAGGAAGGGAGAGGATGGGTGCAGTGGTAAGGGGGAGAAATGACCCAAACAATGTATGCACATGTGAATAAATGAATAAAAAAATTATACCATGATAGTAGGTTTCAGCTAGGACTACTCTATATTTACCTGCAGAGTATATAGATTCTCCAAGTAGCTTATTTCTTAAGAATACAGTTTGTCTCCCAAAAAACATCAATAACCCAATAAAGCAATGGGCAACTGAACTAAGCAGAATTTTTTCAAAGGAAGAAGTCCAAATGGCTAAAAAACACATGAAAAACTGTTCACCATCCCTGGGCATAAAGGAAATGTAAATCAAAACCACACTAAGATTCCACCTCACTTTGTTAGAATAACTATCGGCAAGAACACCACCACCAACAAATGTTGGCAAGGATGTGGGTGTGGGGGTGGGGATGGGGATTAGGGGAGGTGGGGAGGGGGCTGGAAGGAACCCTCATACACTGCTAGTGGGAATGTAAGCTACTACAACCACTATGAAAAGCAATATGGAGGATATGGAGGCTCCTTAAAAAACTAAGGATCCAGCAATCCCGCTCCTAGGGAACTACCCAAAGGAATGTGAGTCAGGTTACTATAAAAAAATTTTTAAAAATAACATTATTTGTGTGCATGAGTACTGACAACATAATTCTATGTACTTTTCTGTGTGTACAAATATTTTATAATAATCATCATAATAACATCAATAGTTAACAACTTACTTATTGTGAGCCAGGCACTGTGCTAACAACTTTTCATGTAATTCTTCCTCACAAAAGCCCTATCAGATGTCACTGTTATTAACCTAATATTACAAATAATAAATTGAGGCATGAGAAGGTTAGGTGACCAGTCTAAGATCACATCTAATATGTAAGGAGCAAGGCTGGGATTTGAGGCTAGGAGATTATGTGGTATGTAATAGGCAAGTGTACTATTTTCTTCAACACTTACAGATCTCTATATGCTTTTGTCTTATGCTGTGATTTGGTCTGATACACTCATTGTAAATTGAAGACACTCTAAATAAGAACACATTGTATATACCTAACCTACTGAACTTAAAAGTTTGGCCACCAGTTCACTGTGGAATGCTGGTTGTTTATCTTCATGATTGCATAGCTGACTGGGAACTATAGCTTACAGCACAGCCAAGCATTGCAAATGGGCATGCTACTACATATCACCACCCCAGGAAAAGACGAAAATTCAAAATTTAAAGAATTCTTCCTACTGAATGCATATCATTTTCATACTACTATAAATTGAAAAATCCTAAATCAAACCATCATAAGTTGGAGACTGTCTGAATATGGGTGATAGGGTTAACTTGTGAGAAAATGTCTCTTTTTATTAGTGGATTATCCAGAGAAATAATGAACTCCTCAACTTTGAAGTGTAAGTAGATGATCAATTCTAAGATTATTATGGGTAGCATTAATCTGTGGTTTATGGAATGTTGTGCAATATAAACTGAAATTACCTTACAATTTCATGTCTGAATTTTTAACATCAGGATAGTTTGGTTAGGAACATAAAGGTTGAGTTTTGAAGTAAAAGAATGGCAAACAAGGAGGGATAATGGAACTGTAACTTGTGTTACAACTATAAGTGATTAGCATTATAGTCTAAACATAGGGATGGATGTGATTATCCAAGAATTATGGAGAAAGGGGAAAACCAAGTGTCCACATTTGGTAAGAAGAGGAAGAGGAGACTGTTGTTGTCTCTCTGTATGTATTCCTTTACACATACCACATACACACTGCACATACATGCATGTGCACACACTTAAATGTATTTTGTCCCTCACATTAATATCAACAATTCTCTTTCTCTTTTTCATATGTGTGGAAGCAACTCTCAAATACACATTAAGATGGAGAAATTTCCCTCCTCAGATAGGAACTGCATTCAGTCTCTGTCTTAGCTTGCCTATGTACTCTTCCTTTCCATCCTTTCCATCTACAAAGAATTAACACACACATACACACATATGCATACACACCAGTTCTCCTTATTTGCACCCTTAAAAAATAACTATTTTATAGTAGCAAATACTCTACATTTCAGCCGCTATACTTGTCAATTAAGAGACAGAACATGCAACACCAGAATAATTTTCATAAAAATTTCAAATGTATGTTAATTGAAAAGGGAGCTGACAAGGAAGGAAAGTAAGAGAGAGAATGAAAGCTTATGTTTACTGAACCTACAGGCACCTTGCACTCTGATAGGCTATATTTTTAATCTTCTTGTCAATTTTAAAGTTAGTTATTATCCCATTTTTAGATTGTATTGCTGAGTTTGAGAGATAATAAGGAAATTTCTCAAAGTCATACAATGTACTAACTTAGGTATACACTCCACAGTCCACACTCTTTCATTCATACCATTATGTCCAAATGAAGATTATAGTGTTCTACCCAGTAGGAGGCTCATGGATCCCTCTATCCCTTACTATCATAAATTGTACTTCAAATTGAATTGAAACTTCTAATTGTCAGTAGATTCTTAAAACCTGGCTCATACTTGATAGGAAAAAAGAAATTTGTGTTCACATGAGTCTTTGCATATGTTTCCTTTTTAAATGCTTAATATAGTACTTGCAATTGCTGCACTGTGTATTTTCAAAATGCAAATTTATTTTATTGGTAAATATGATTCTAATTTGGCTGACATAAGTCATTTTCTATTTGTGCCAAATATAATTCCATTCTATTACACTTTTTGCTGATTATGGACTTAGGGTTATATGAAAAGTCATACTTAACTGCTGGCCTTCTTTAAATGAGACTGATGAAAATCTACTACAGATAAGGTATTATTTCCTACTTTACCTCTGTACCTATCACAATTTAAGGATCACTCCTGACATTCTTTAATGTAGTCCCACTCTTTTTTTCCCTTGTAAGCAAGTAGGTAAAGAGAAAAGATACACATGAAACAGCACGAGTTTGATAACGCATGAAAAATCTAATCAATTTTAATGTGCGCTAGTATCTATGTTAAACCTCTTATGTATTTTATGACATTTAATTCAACATGATTGGCACTGTCATTATTGTTATTTATTTTTTTCAGTTAACAATGACAAAAACAAGCCTTGAGAAGTTAAGCAAGAATACATATATATATTTCATTGTGGGGATCAAAACAGGTCTTGTGCATACTAAGGTATGTGTCCTACCACTGAGTCAAACTTCCAGTCTCGAGGATTTTTAACTTGAACCTGGAACTCTGTATTCAAGAGCTCATAAGCACAGCCACATCAGTATGCTATCTCTTGAGAAAATTTGATTGATAAAGCCACCAGTGCAGAACAGGAGAATTAGATGGATGTAAGCAAGAAAACATGGAATTCATTGCAGATAAGTCACCACTACAATAAATTTGGAACCCTGGTTTTTAGTTTTCCACTCACTGGCACTCCATTTAGCAGTATGTCAAGAAAGGCAGTAAGTAGATCAGGTTGGATGGGTTGGGGGTACTCTTCAGCTTTCATCACTGCATACATTAACCTTGTTAACAGCCAACCTCGCTACATGAAAATAATGGTTCATTGCTGCACTGCTCTCTTGGCAACCCCTTGAGTCACTGCAGTTGTGTTACTCATACAATATCATTGGTCCCATGCAGCAATAATGCTTCTGTCATATTATTTCCTATATTACTACCAGGTTTTGGCTTGCCCTTTTAAATGTTGCCACCACTAACTTGGTGACTCCTTCAAGAAAGATAATTAATGCTAGGTACTCCACCATTAGAAACATTCCTGGTGACAGTGACTGATAAGATGTATTCTTTCACTAAAACAGAAAAAAACTGCTTACACCAATACTATGGGCTATAGCTCTGAAAAGGATTTTCCTTCAATACTGTCTTTGAAGACTGCTATAACAAAAATGCCACAATCTGAATGGCTCGTAAACAATAGAAATTTATTTCTCACAGTGTGAAGGCTGGAAAGTCTAAGTTCTGACAGATTTCACATCTGATGAGAGCCCACTTCTGGACAATGGATAGAAGGGTGAGAGGAGTAAACAAGTTCTCTCTGGTTTGTTTCTAAGGGCACTAACCTTTTCATGGAGGCTCTGCTGTCATGACCTAATCACCTCTCAAAGGACCCCCCTCCCAATATCATCACCTTGGAGGTTAGGATTTAACATGAATTTCTACAGGACACATTGAAACAAAATTAAGCACCAAGTGCCAATTCATTTTTGGGAGAAATCACCATTTCTCTGATTTGCAGGCACAATAGAGATCTCTTTCTCCAGCTAGCAGAAATTGTTTTTCCTCCCATGTGTCACCTTTCAGGGATGGTTCCCTTTCAGATCTGGGTTTCTTTAAAAACATCACATTCAGTCAGGAGACTTGCCATCCTTTGTGGAAAAAACTGACCTTCCTTGGTAACTGGAAATATTAAAGTTAACTCAAGTGTGGCATTAGAAAGAGAAGGGAATTCTTTCCCTACCTCTCTTTTTCCTTGTTGCTAGGTCTATGCTTCAGAATTAGGTCTGGACCAAGCAAGAACTGGCACTGGATCAACAATAAAATTAGTGGGAAGAGGCCAGAGAGTCACAGGGTCTGCAGAAGTGAGTGGAAAGAATCAGTAATTGCAAAGGGATATCAAACAGAAAGGAAGATCTATCCACTTATGATTTGGCTCTTCCCTTTGCCCACAGTATTCAGAATCAGAGACAAATCACTAATTTCCCACCAAGATTTTTGTTTGGAAGAGTTTTATGGCCCTTCCAACTTCATAGTACTTGGTATAGGTCATCAGCCACTCTAAGTAGATCCATGACTGGTTGCCAACAAAGTCTGTCTAATGTCCCTAAAGATAAATCATATGTCAAAGGTCTCGAACTTAAAGCTAAAAAAAATTGGTCTTACTTATCTGATATAAATACCAATACCACATGTACATTAAAATTACTATTGAATTGTCAATTTTTAAATATTACTGAAGAAAAATACAATTTAGAAGAAATTTAAATGCTTAGATACATACTACATCCACTACATATTTACTCAGGATGATGTGTTGCTTTTCATTCCTGCTTAAAATTATACTTCCTAAATCTAAAAAAAAAAAAAGAAAGAAAAACCAATGTGACCACTTTCTTCACATCACATCAAAAATTGTCTGAACTGTCACATTGGCAATACTTCAGGATTGTGGACAGCAGAACCCTTTTAGCCTGTTCCCAACACTTAGGTGCCAAGAAGTCTTTAATTAGCTACTTATTCTAATGACTCTAATAGAAGCTTATCTGTTCATGTCTCCTCCCAGAGCAAAGGACTCAAAGTCCTTGTACCACACCCTTAGAGCAACCTCTTTAAACGTGTATATTACTTCTGTGGAAAATACAAGAAGCCACAAGTCTGGCTCATATATAACCCCCTCATCAGTACCCCATTTATACTAAAATGATTTGTTCAATAATCTAAACCAGATTCTGTGTTTTACAATTTGAATTAGGTCAACTTTCTTCCTTTTTTAAAGAATCTAAAACACTTTTAAAAAGCCAATTTGAACCAGGCTGATTTGTTTTTAAAAATAATTGTACTCTGGGTTCTGCAGACTAGTGTGTCCTGCATAACTGAGAAATTAGAAAAAGTTCTAAGGTGACTTGAAGGAAATAGGAGGAAAAATAAACCAATAAACAAAAGAGCACCACTCTCAGCTGTCTAGGGCACAGCTGTGTTCTTGTCCTTCTAGCAGATGTTTATTAACACACTCATTAAAGCAGAAAAATCCCACACCTTAGGGATAAGCTTCCCAAGGAGCCTGGATTACAGATGAACCACCAGCACCCAAAAATTTTTTTCATTTTAAGCATTATTTAAAAATATTATCCTCTGCTGAATTTTTATGAATGGTAGAGAAAAGAGAAACATTCCACCCAGTGTTCTTCCAACCAAAATTATTACTTCCTTCTATAATGGATCAGTACTAAACTGCATGCTATAAATTGAACATGCGCTCTCTTCTGTTTTGATTTGATTTTTAAAACCTTTTGCAGAAGTTTAATGTTTAGCAAGACCATGTTCTTAAGAACTCTTTTCTGAACTCTTTTACTGCTTGACTTTACCAAAACAATACCAAAAATGAAGATGGAGATGAAAATTGTTAAGCATTTATTCCATTAAAAATGACAAGACTTAGCTTTTTAGAAGTGCACTTTTGTTTGTTTGATATAATGTTGATAAATTACAGGAAGAGTTCTTTCCCTGTTGTGGAAAGGCAAAGAAAATAGATTAAAATTAAATATTTATATATTCATATTTATCTTGTACTTGGCTCCAACTTTTTAGAAAAACTGAAGAATTATGGAACCACCGCATTGTATACATGGAAGCCTATGTTTTGAAATTCTCATACTTTTAGTTTCATGTCACCACCAGGTAATTATGACAATTTTATGGAATACCTTTGTATCAAAGTATCTTTTCAATTTGCTAAGGATTCTTTCTTAAAAGCTAATAAAATCTCTAAACGTCTACATTCTTCTATAAAGCCGTGAGAAGTAGAAGCATGAAGTTTCCCATAGAACAGAATGATCAGCTTTTTCTCCAGTAATAATGTACCCTTGGCCTCTGGTAAGGTGGGTCACATTCTAGTCTTCTGCTTGTGTGCCACTCAAATTTTCTCTAAATTGCAATGACTATTGACAAATTAACACTCAATGAGCCCACACTTATTTTGATCAAATATGATAGCATTCAACATTGTGTTTTCATTCTAAAATCTCTTTGTTCTGAAGATAACTTAATTTCCTATAGCAAGGCCCTTTGAATTTTGAGGCTGTATTTATTGAAACTTTTAGGCTTGCTCTTTTGGTTGAAGTTGATATATCACATATAAAGATGCCAATAACATCTTGTGCTTCAATGTTTTCATTTATTGAGTAGGCCAGGAAAAAAAATGAACTATTCTTTTTCAGTTGATTAGTTATGTTTTCATCCAAAGACTTTCTTCAAAGAACATCACCAAAAATGAAATACATTGGCAGTGCTGTGGCATTAATTAAAATTTCAATAAGCTGTAATGAAATTCCGTAAGAAAAACAAGGAGGTATGGAGGTGTGGAGAGAGTGTAGAAGCAAATAGGAAAAAGCCACTCGTAGTATGAGAGAATGTAAACAGGATACATGAAGTGCAAAGCCAATGCCAAAGACACCAGCAAAAACACTAGCCAAGATGCATAGGATCAGAACTATCTTTTCAGCTGGTAAGATTCCAAAAGGAAATAAATAATGGTATTCATAATTGTGTCTTTAATGAAAGAAGTAACTCAAATCAAAAGGTTACATAACTTTTTGCTAAACTTGAACAAGTGCCTTAGACTAGCTTGCACAAATATAGACTTTGTTTGTTTTTTAGGTTTTGAGAATTTTTAAGACTATGAACTGAAATTCTCAAGTAGACTTCTATGTGTGTCCCTCTATTTCCCAATAACTTTTAATGAGGTAAGAGTAATAGTGAAGCAGAATGAAGAGAATATTATAGGTAATCATATTATGCTATCACTATTTAAACATCACATCTTCTACATAATCATCCCTTTAACGTCTCTATACTTTTCTAGGTTATCAATTTCATGGCTTTTTTCATTGTCAAAATTATAAATCATCATTTTAAGAAGATTTAGCTTATTTAATTTTATGTATGTCAGAAGTAGAAATAGTGTGCAATAGATAAAATATAACAAAACTAGTTTTTAAATGAAATATCTGCCTGAGTGCCCCGGGTCTCTGTTTGTCACCTATGAGAAAGGTGAGTAAGCATAACATAAGGTAGCTTCCAGTGGGAAATTCTACTATAAACACTTACACATAGCTGTATTCAATAGGAGAGAAAACCTGGTGTAGTAGCAAATACCTACCTCCAAAAATGTCTTTAAAATTGAGCTCTGGGTAGTTGAATATAGACAGTGACCAAACCTTATATGAGCACTAGGCACAAAACTTAGTGGAAACAATATGCTCATCTTATGAAAGATTAATAATGACAATGCAACAGAGTAAGAAGCCAACATTTATTAACTGCTTGCTGTGAGCCAGGCACCATGGTTAGATTATAGCAAGGTGAAAGAGCTAATTCAGTAAATAACAAATCTCAAGCAGGGACATGACAAACATCATGGGAAAGATAAATACAGAATGCAAAGGGATTATGTGGGAGACAAATAGCTGTTAGTCTAAGAAGAATCAACAGAATAAAAGACATATCACTGCAATCTCTACGAAGCTGCCGCAGGATAAGCGACAATTTATCCTCAGTCTACTGGAGAAGATTTTCCACTCTTAATTTTCTTTGATTGTCTTTGATTTTTCTGGTCTTTTTGTTTCATGTGAACTTTAACATCAACCTTATCAAGCTCCATGGAACTCCTGTGAGAAGGACGTTTAATTTATCTTTATCATGTATCCTTTCTATTAGTGAAAACAATATGTATATTTTTATGTATTTGAGGTCAGCTAGGGCAAAAAAGTTAGCAAGACCCCATCTCAATCCATAAACTGGGTGTAATGGAACCTGCCTGTCATTCCAGCTGTGCAGAAGGTAGGAGGATTGTGGTTTAAGACCTACCCTGAGCAAAAATACAAGACTCTACCTGAAAAACAATTCAAACAAACAAAAAGGACTGGTGGAAGTAGCTCAAGTGGTAGGGCATCTGCCTAGTAAGCACAAGGCCTTGAGTTCCAACCCCAGAACCACAAAAAAGAAAAAGAAAAGAAAAACCACAGACTGAGAGAATTAATAGATCACATATCTGTTAAAGACTTATATCTAGACTATATAAAGAACCTTCAAAACTCAGTAACAAAGAAAAAGAAAATTACAAACATTTGACCAAAAGAGATATAGGTGGCAATTAGACACTTGAAAAGATTAGGAAAGCTAGCCATTAGGATTAGGAAAATTAAAACTAAAGGTACAGTTAGCTAGAACTATGGGTACAATTTTAAAAATACCAAAAACTGCTGGCAAAAGACACAGAGCTACTAAAACTTTCATACACTGTTGGTGGGGCTACAGTGCAGAAGAGGCATTTTGAGGAATAATTTGGCAGTTTCTTATAAAGTGAAAAATGCTTTTATCAGCTAAACCTGTAGTTCTACTACCAGGTACTTACTCATGTGGAGTAAAGACTTGTGTTCACACAAAAACCCCATGCAAATGCTTAGAGTGGCTTTCTTTGGGATGGTCCAAAACTGTAACTAATCTGAGTGTTTGAATTAGGGAGTAATTAAACAAACTTTGGTATATTTGTCTAACAGAATACTACCAGGATAGAAAGAAATGAGCAGCTAACACATAAAAACATAGTTAGCTCTCAAGTACTCTACAATATGTGAAAGAAGTCAGACTTAAAGACTAAATCATGTACAGTTCCATTTCTATGACTTTGTGGAAAAAGCCAAAATTAGATGGACCTAAAACCAATCAGTGATTGCCATCTGAGTAGAAAAGAGTTGGCTAAATCAGAATAGCACCAAGGCGTACTTAGCAGAGGAAAGAGGTGATGGCTTTATTCTGCATCTTGATTGTGATGATGTCTGAAGATCTGTAGGCATCTCTCAAAACTTGCAGAATACTATAGTAAAAAAAAAAATGGTGAATTTTGTTGCAGCTGCATTATTCATTAATAAAATCATGAAAAAAGAGCCAGAGATTCTTTCTTAGAGGTTTTACACGTTTTATACGTTAATAAAATAATAACAAAGAAAGCCAACATCATCTGATTTTAATGTAACATAAAAGTTTATACGTTCTAAACTTTATTTTGATTATTGTTTATATGATATGTCTTTTTCCTTGCTTTTAAATTGCCAATATGCATTTGTATTTATCCACTTGATTTTTCTGCCATTGTTTTTCTCTTCTTTGTGCAGTTCTGTGTTAGTTGGGATTATCAGTATTCTCTATTCTATTTTTTTTTCAGCCATTCAGGATTTGATGTTTAATTGCTGTCTCCTTGAACACATATGGATGCTGAAATCCTTCTTAATTTTTCAGCTTCCCATAGGCTATTTCCTTGTACTCTTTGCATATGCATATTCAGCTAAGAAGTTGACCAATGCTTTGGAGTGAGTTTGAATGCAGATGTTCAGACTGTTCTCAGCTCTCTAGGATTTTGTTCCTACATTTGATTTATTTTGTCAGCCACAGATTCTTACCTCTATCTTTTCGGTTGAGTAAAATCCCCATTTTCTGTATAAAGTCCCCTTCCTTCCTTCCTTCCTTCTTTCCTTCCTCCTTACTTCTTTCCTTCCTTTTCTTCCCTCTGTTTTTTTTCTCTCTGTGGTTCTTTGTTTCTTTCTTTTTTTCTTTTCATATATATATGTGTTTGGTGTTGGAGATCAAACCCAGGGCCTCACCTCATATTTTTTTAGGCAAGTACTCTGCCACTTGTACCACACCCCAGCTCGTTTGTTTTAAATTTCTTTCTGAGAAGCTGGGATTATAGATGTTCTTAAAGGCTCTTTCTTTACGCTTGGTTTAGTAAATATCCTCACACATTGTGAGGGAGATCGAAGTTCACCTCATGGGCTCTCCAGCAATGCCTCTGTTAGTTCTCCAATACCTCAGATCTTTCTTTTATACATATTTGCAATTTTCATAGTAATTTTTGTGGAAAAGTTGGGGCAACATTATATTATGGTTAGAGATAGAATATGTAGAAATTTTGTCCTCCTTGAATCTAAAGATTCAAATCTTTCATCTCTTCCATAAAGTTGTCACATTCAGTAGCTCCAACATTGTTCTCCATTCTTTCTACTCAGTCTTTAAGTCCTTCTGAATATAAATGGTTTTACCTAATCTTTCTATTGCTTTTAATCTCTTAATTTGTCTTTTATATTTTTTATCTCCTTATATCTTTGGACTCCTCAGATACTTTTTTCACCCCTAAGAAAATTTCTCCCTTTGGGTAGGTCTGGACTTAGTTACTCCTTCTTTTGAATTTTTTTTAAAATTTCAATTATTATATTTTTATTTCTTCTAAGTCTTTTGGTTCTCTTTACAAAGATATGGCTTTAGAAACAATTTGTAGTCTTCTTACATGATGATGTATTATTTTTTCTCTTATACATTTTTACTGTCTTCAGTTTTTATAACCTCAGGTTCTTGAAATTTAAATTATACTTCATTTCATTTGCTAACCCTTCCTGTTTGGAATCATTATTTCAGATAGGTTGGAATTTTTGTGTTAGCTCCTTTTCATTAATAATTTTTATTGTTGTTTTATTTTATGATAATTCCATTGCTCTAAAGTTACAGAAGTACCTTTAATGATATCTGGTTTTATTTCTCAGTCCAAGGACAAATTTAAATCTTGCTGTTTCTCCCATAAGAAGAATAATGGAAATTCAGATTCTATACTTACTTATGCTGGAAACCTGATTGTTTGGTTTTGTTCTCTAATCTGAGTTTAGACTATGAAAAATATATTCTAGCAGCCTGTTTGATGGGTGGCTCTTCTTGAGTTTTTCAAGGACTTTTTCATGAAATCAGTGCTTCATCTCCTTCTCTTTCAGAAATTCTTATTTGTGAGGGAAGTTTCTCAGGTCTTTACTTTCTCCTCACACTTTCTCTATGGAGTGATATAATTACCATGAGCATGTGTCACCTACATCACCAGAAGAAACAATAAAGTTATTTCAAATTTAGGTTAAAAAAGAAATGCAAGATGAGACAACAACATCCCAGGAACCAAGTAGAGTTCTGCAACTGAAGCAGATGAAATCTGAAGAAACAAAAGAGGAGCGTTACAGGATGGGGTTCACAGAGTCAGGTAATCTTCCATGCTTTGCCAAAGGAACAGAGGTCACTCCTGGAGCAGCAGCCCTTCTCTGAGTGTGTGCCTCTTGAAGATTCTCTAAGAAAGTCTGTTGGCACCTGGCATTTCAGTTTGATACAGGCTTCTAGTAGCAATGGGCTATGAGGGAAAGTAGAGGGGCCCCTCAGAATTCTATAACTGAGCCGAAGTTACACCTTCTCAAGGAAGCTTCCATCTTACACCCACCAACACTGCTCTGCCCTTTTTCTGAACTCATGTTGTACCAGGACCTTGGCATTTCTTTTCTAATAATTAAAAAATAATATTGCTAATGAGTATAATTTATTAGGTTTTTTTACTGGACTTGAAGGACATATTAGCCCTGTGTACATGAACACAGTATGGACATGGTTTCACTTACTTTTAACAAGTCCAAGAGGTTAACCAACTTTTTTTTCATTTTAGAGATGAAGCAACAGAAGTTCATGAATAACTTAAGAGCACCCAGCTTATTCACTCATCAGCAAATATTTGTCTGGCACCTATATTTCAGGCTTTAAATTTTAAGGTGTGGCATATATTTTTTACTTCATCATCACCACATTTCTAGAAGTAGGTAATATAGTCTGAATGTTTTTAAGATATCTTTCAGATGAGAAATCTCAGTAACTTGTCTGAGGTCACAAATGTAGTAAGCAATCCATACCTTCTAACATGTGTCATAGAGAGGAACAATCCTTCAAACTGATGCTAAAACAATGAAGGATAGGAATGTAAAACAGGTCATGTTAAGGGGAGGGTAAGTAAAGAGGATAAAGGAGAAAAAATATGGTTGCAATCCTTACTATACATGTAGGAACTTGGAACACTGAAATCTGTTGAAGTCGTTTCAAGGAGAGTGGGAGAAGAGGGAGAACGATAGAGGGGATGAAAGAAACCAGGGTATAATATATGTTATGTGGAAATATTGCAAGGAAACCTCCTACATACCTATCATATAAGAATAAAACATTTAAATTTGTTCATGCTTTAAACTCCTCTTTCTTAATTGGTCCTGCCTGTCCTATCTATTTCTAAATTATTCAAGACATGGACTTATATTTTACCTTGTAGACCCACACTGCCCAACATCTACTGGTTATAAAGAGAAAATACAGTAACACAAGAGGCATGCCAAACATATCCTTATTACTAGTTATGGAATCAATCTAAGTGCCCAATAGATGAATAGATAAAGATTATATGATATATATGTATATATATATATATATATATATATATATATGTACACACACACAATAGAACTTTATTCAGCTATCAGTAAATACTGTGGATATGGGTAATGTACTTTCTATACAAGAATGGATATAGCATATTTAAACCTGTTGAAATCACCATATGAAGGGGGCTAAAGTAGAAAGGAGAAAAACAGAAGAAATGAACCAGTGCAGGATATAATACCTATGTACACAGAAATGTCATAATGAAACTCCCTGTATAGCTATGTTAAACAAACAAAAATGACTTTTTTCAATGATAAAGTACAGGAAGGTAAAACAGGTCCTGTTTGGGGTTGATACTAGTGGGAGGGAGGAAGATACAAAGAAAGGGTGAAGGAGGATGAATATGATGGAGATATCATGTACTCATGTATGAAAATGGAAAAATGAGAACTGCTGAAACTATTCTAAGAAGGGGGAGAAGAGAGATAAAGGAGAATGATAGAGGGGATGAATTTAACTAAGATATATTGTGAGCACTTTTGTAAATGTCACAATGTACCCCCAGTACAATAGTATGCTAATAAAATTAAAATAAAATTTAAAAATGAGTTTCTTGTCAAACCAAAGGTCATAAAAAAAGAACAAAATTATGATGCTTGCAGGAAAATGTATGGAACTGGATATCATCATGTTAAGTGAAATAAACCGATTTTACAAAGACATGTTTTCTCTCGTGGAATTTAGGGGAAAAATAAAAAGACATGAAAGTAAAAGGTGAACTATTAGGGATGTAGAAGGAGGAGTGGAGACGGGGGATAAGAAAGGAAAATAGACCAGGCATAGTGGCTCATACCTGTAATCCTAGCTAATTGGTACCAGAGATTTGGAGGATCACGGTTTGAGAATAACTCAGGTGAAAAGTTATTGAGACACCCATCTTAGCAGAACAAGCCAGGCATGGTACATGCCTGTAATACCAGCTGAAGGAAGGCATAAGTAGGAGGTACTGAGTTAAACCCCATACCTCAAAAATGGGTGGTAAAAGAGGGGTTGAATATGATCAAAGTACTATATGTATGTGTACAATTAATGTGTGCTAATAAAAAGAAAAATAAAATCAGATTATCATATAGATGTTTCATAATTATTTTCTTTAGATATATTAACTGTAGTTTCTTTTACTTCTGATTGTGTTTAAAGACTTGGGCTTATTGGGATTTTAATACAGAAGACAGAGGGTTGTTTTATTGGGTATGCTTCTCTCTAAGACACATGTTAAAATGCCTGTCCTCAGTTCTCTAGAATGGACTCTATATCAAGGATGCTATTGTAAAGATTGTGTAGTATAAACTTCTCAATGCATACATAATTGCTAGGCTATGAAAATATTTTAAAAACTTAAAAGACCATATTTTATGATATTACCAATATTCTTTTTGTGGTATTGAGGTTTGAACTCAGAGCCTTGTGCTTGCTAGGCAAGTGTTCTACCAGTTGAGCCACGCTCCCAGCCCAAAAGACCATACTTTAAAAAGTGATAATGACTAGAGAAACAGCAGTGGGGATCAGGTAGCAATGTCTCATTATGTAACATCACTTGAAAATAAATGCTGGATATAAATGAATTTTCCAGAAACATCAAACAGTGTTTACTGTTTTATAAAGGAAAACCCTTCTAGAAATTACTATACCCTATCTTCCTTTACAAAGTGATTTATATTATTCAATCTACCCCCAAGATGTAAAAATCATTGTCTGAAACTCATTTTAAAGTGTATTAGAATATAGTAAAGCTAATAAGGTGTGTTTACAATTTGTTTTCCAACAGAAAGTGTTTGTTTCTTCTTTAACTCTAAACTGAAAGCTTCATTTTCTTTATTCTGGTAATTCCTATGCCCTCCAAGTAACATTTTAAAATGTGCTGCTTCTAATTCCTTTGAATTGGAAATTTTTAAGCATGTAAAAATTGTATGCAAAATATGAATAAATGGATCCTAAGTAAGGGTATGAAGATATACAATAGGTGTAGAGGTTAAACATAATAGCCTTATTTTTGCTGCTCAAGGGCTTTTTAAATTTACTTTTGATGGGTTTTTGTTTGTTGTTATTGGTAGTTTTGCAAGGGAAGGGTAGTACCATGTATGAACTGCCAGAGTTCTGATTATCAGTATGTGAGATATTTCTTTACTCAGGTTGTTTACTGATAATAACAGTAGATGTTTCATTTTAGGAATTGTTCTCCTTGTTTGTTCATTTATCTCTATTCTTTAGCTCATTAATCTGAACTATTAATAGAATGGGGATATACTATAATGGAGGTGAGCAAAATGTCACTGGTAAAAATGTCAAAGTTAACTACCATTTAGTTATCATTGGATATAATTTCATATCGTAACTAAGGACACTAGAACTCTGAGGTCAAGAGATATTATTAGTTTACATGGCTAATTAGAAGCAGGACTTAGAAATAGGTCTCCAGAAGTTCATGCCCATATTCTTTCAACATTACTATTATTTTGCATAATGAAGTCATCACAGATTTCTTTCTCTTTAGGAATGATAGTGCAATAAGAATCTATAATTTATTTTCATTATCTCACATCATTAAGTCACACTAACGGTCTAACTTTTAGGGTCCAAAAGAAAAAAACAGACAAAATTCTAAGTGTTAAGAAGGCATAGAAAACAAGTCTAAGCTGTTCAGTTATAAAATATGATCTACTCACATTTTTGATGAGTTTTTAAATCTTGAATAGTTGATAAAATAATGGTGAATAATCTTCATATTTTTAGTTCTAACTGGGAAATTTCTGTTGTGTGCACTAGAAACACAGGTCCATGAACTGTGAAATGTGTGCTTAAGCTTGTTATTAATCTCTCTAATGAACCATTTGCTTATTCAACATATAGTTGTTTATCAATATTGGGCTTCCAGACACTGTCTACATACTTGAAATGTCAATAAAGAAGAGACAGAAATCTCATTTTTGTGGATTTTTACTTTTTTAAAAATATTTTTCATCATTCTTTTTATTAATATTATTGTTGTGCCGGGTGGGGGTACATTGTAGAATTTTAACTTCTTGCAGAGAAAGTAAAAAATAGACAATAAATGTAATACATCAGTAACTTTTATGTTAGAAGTATTATGAAAAAAAGAGTAAAGACACATGAATGGAGATTTCACAGAGGCAAAATGGGCAGGTAGAAGATCTGTGCAGGTCTTTTGGCACCCGTAACTAGTTCTGTCCTTCCTGATATTGAATTGCCCCTACCTTTGTCATGCATGTGAGCATTATCTTCTCATATGTTAAACTCTTACGTCTTCGACTTGTTCTTAGTCCCCACAATCATTCATGTGGCATTCATCTCATGGTAAGAGCTTAGTCAGCACTTAGTAGTTTAGAAGACATTTATTCTATCTAATGGATATCTTCATCTAAAACTCCTTTAAATTAAAATTGGTGTTTGAAAGCACTCATTAAATGTTCATTTTTCAAGTTTAGCTTTTTTTCTTAGGTGAAGCATTTGAGGAGTATGGTTTAGCCCCTTTTGGGGGAGCAAAAATTAAAAAGGTCAGATATTTCCATGAAGTCAGTCACCCATTAGGTAAGGTTCCTAAGCCTTTGAGACCAACTTGAGTGCCAAAGACTCTTTGTAAATGGCAGTGGAATACCAGAAATGAGAGTCAGAGACAGCACAGTTAGGCTAGAAGAACACGTGGATACCAAAGAAGGATGGCAATCTGTGTTTCTTGGAAGCCTATGGCTAGGTCATCAGCCTATGAAAGATGTCCTGGGGGTTTGGATCAGCTGTAGAAAAGAACAGGTATTTTTCTCCATTGTGGACTGTCAGGCTTAGAAGAAAAGTATTGAATTACGTGGCAAATTAGAGGCAGGATTCAAAACTAGGACTCAAGAGATGCATTCCCATGATCCTTCAATGTTATTTGCATAATGGGTCATTGCAGATTTCATTTCCTTTGGAATTAGCAAAACCTAGACTTTACACTGCAACTGGAGTTCTGTCTGGCAATGAGCAGGATAAGCTCTACAGTACTTTTGCTCAGTTGAGACAATAAATACAATCTAATTACATAAGCAAAGATGGAAGTCAGAAAAACCTAAAGCACTCTGGATTTCATAACTTTTTCATTTTTATCATTAGGGTGATGATGATATGCTAGCATTTATTGAATGTTTACTATATTTAAGGGCCTTGCCTAAATGCTTTACATGCATTGTTTCACTTAATCCTTCAAACAGTCCTAGAAGGCAAAACTCTTGTTATTTTCAGTTTAAAATAAGAATGCCTAAGCTAGAAAATACTTAATTGCGCACAGTACAGGGACAGTAACAACATGAAGTACAATGACGGGAAGACAGAAAAAACAGGGAAACCAGTTTCCCCACAGCAAAAACTTAGTACAAGAACCAGAGGGAAATGAAGAAAACAGATACTCAGATACAGACTCCAACAAAATGAAGATAAACTATGCCAAAGAACCCAATGAAGCCCACAAGAATAATTTAAAAGAAGACATACTACACGTACTCAATGAGAATTTTATAGAGATGATACTGGATAGGGTCAACCAAAATGTACAGGAGACACTCAAGAAATTCCAAGACAACAAAAATAGAGAATTTGAAAAAGCAAAAGAAGAAATAAAAGAAACCATAGAAGCACTGTATAAACAACAAAGTGAAACAGAGAACATGATTAATAAACAGATAAATGAATTCAGGACAAAAATAGACAACATTAAAGAGGAAACCACCCAGGATATGGAAAACCTCAGAAAAAAGACAAAACAGAACTGCAAAACAAAACAGAAGGACAATCCAGCAGAATAGAACAAACAGAAGACAGAATCTCAGAACTTGAAGAGGAAATGGTAATTAAAGGAAAAACCAAAGAACTATTAATTAAACAACTTAAGACCTGTGAAAAGAAAATGCAAGAACTCACTGACTCCATTAAAAGACCAAACTTGAGAATCATGGGCATCGAAGAAGAAGAGGTGCAAGTGAAGGGAATGTGTAATATATTCAACAAAATAATAATAGAAAATTTCCCAAATCTAGAGAAAGATATTCCCATACACATGCAAGAGGCCTCCAGGACACCAAACAGACCAGATCAAAATAGAACTACCCCACAACATATCATCATTAAAACAACAAGTTCAGAAACTAGGGAAAGAATATTGAAGGTTGTGAGAGAAGAAAAACAAATAACATACAAAGGTAAACCCATCAAAATCACAGCAGACTTCTCAACAGAAACATTAAAAGCAAGAAGACCATGGGGTGAGATCTTCCAGGCACTGAATGAAAATAACTTCAACCCCAGGATACTCTACCCAGCAAAACTATCATTCAAAATAGATGGAGCAATAAAAGTCTTCCATGATAAGCAGAAACTAAAACAATATGTGACCACAAAGCCACCACTACAAAAGATTCTTCAAGGGATTCTGCACACAGAAAGTGAAACCCAACTTAACCATGAAAAGACAGGCAGCACCAAACCACAAGAAAAGAAAAAGCAAGAAAGTAGAGAGTAGCCTCAACTTAGGTACACACAATCAAACCTTCAAACAACTAAGACAACTAAATGACAGGAATCACTACATACCTATCAGTACTAACACTTAATGTTAACAGACTTAATTCACCCATCAAAACGCACCACTTGACAAAATGGATTAAAAAGGAAGATCCAACAATTTGTTGCTTACAGGAGACCCATCTCACTGACAGAAATAAGCATAGGCTTAGGATGAAAGGCTGGAAGAACATTGGGTGTCAACGCACCCAATTTCATCAAACATACCCTGAGAGACCTAAAAGCATATATTAACGCCAACACAGTGGTTGTGGGAGACTTTAACACCCCATTATCATCAATAGATAGGTCATCCAAACAAAAACTCAATAAGAAATCCAATATCTAAAATATACAATAGATCAAATGGACCTACTTGAGGTCTACAGAACATTTCATCCAACTTCTACACAATATACATTCTTCTCAGCAGCCCCTAGAACCTTCTCCAAAATAGATCACATCCTAGGGCACAAAGCAAGCCTCAGCAAATATAAGAAAATAGAAATTATACCGTGCATACTATCTGATCACAATGCAGTAAAACTAGAACTCAACAACAAAAGTAAAGACAAAAAACATGCAAACACCTGGAAGCTAAACAACTCATTACTTAATGAACAATGGAACATTGATGAAATAAAAGAGGAAATTAAAAAGTTCCTGGAAGTCAATGAAAATGAAAACACAACCTACCGGAACCTATGGGACACAGCTAAGGCAGTCCTGAGAGGAAAGTTTATAGCCATGAGTGCATATATTAAAAAGTCTAAAAGATCCCAAATCAATGACCTAATGATACATCTCAAACTCCTAGAAAAACAAGAACAAGCAAATCCCAAAACAAATAGAAGGAGAGAAATAATAAAAATAAGAGCTGAAATCAATGAAATAGAAACCAAAAAAACCATACAAAGAATTAATGAAACAAAAAGTTGGTTCTTTGAAAAAATAAACAAGATCGATAGACCCCTGGCAAACCTGACTAAAATGAGGAGAGAAAAAAACCCAAATTAGTAGAATCAGGAATGCAAAAGCAGTGATAACAAGAAACACCATGGAAGTCCAGGAAATCATCAGAGACTACTTCAAGAACCTATATTCAAATAAATTTGAAAATCTTAAAGAAATGGACAGATTTCTAGATACATATGATCATCCAAAACTGAACCAAGAGGAAATTAATCACCTGAATAGATCTATAACACAAAATGAAATTGAAGCAGCAATCAAGAATCTCCCCAAAAAGAGAAGTCCAGGACCTGATGAATTCTCTGCTGAATTCTATAAGACCTTTAAAGAACAACTGACACCAACTCTCCTTAAACTGTTCCACAAAATAGAAAGGGAAGGAAAACTGCCAAACACATGTTATGAAGCCAGTATTACACTTATTCCAAAACCAGGCAAAGTCACCTCCAAAAAGGAGAACTATAGGCCAATCTCCTTAATGAACATTGATGCAAAAATCCTCAACAAAATAATGGCAAACCGAATTCAACAACACATCAAAAAGATCATTCACCACGACCAAGTAGGCTTCATCCCAGGAATGCAGGGGTGGTTCAACATATGAAAATCAATAAACGTAATAAACCACATTAACAGAAGCAAAGACAAAAACCACTTGATCATCTCAATAGATGCAGAAAAAGCCTTCGATAAGATCCAACATCATTTCATGATAAAAGCTCTAAGAAAACTAGGAATAGAAGGAAAGTACCTCAACATTATAAAAGCTATATATGACAAACCTACAGCCAGCATTATACTTAACAGAGAAAAACTGAAACCATTCCCTCTAAAATCAGGAACCAGACAAGGATGTCCACTATCTCCACTCCTATTCAACATAGTACTGGAATTCCTAGCCAGAGCAATTAGGCAAGAAGAAGGAATAAAAGGAATACAAATAGGTAAAGAAACTGTCAAAATATCCCTATTTGCAGATGACATGATCCTATACCTTAAAGACCCAAAAAACTCTATTCAGAAGCTTCTAGACATCATCAATAGCTACAGCAAGGTAGCAGGATATAAAATCAACATAGAAAAATCATTAGCATTTCTATACACTAACAATGAGCAAACGGAAAAAGAATGTATGAAAACAATTCCATTTACAATAGCCTCAAACAAAATCAAATACCTAGGTGTAAACCTAACAAAAGATGTGAAAGACCTCTACAAGGAAAACTATAAACTTCTGAAGAAAGAGACTGAGGAAGACTATAGAAAGTGGAGAGATCTCCCATGCTCATGGATTGGTAGAATCAACATAGTAAAAATGTCGATACTCCCAAAAGTAATCTACATGTTTAATGCAATTCCCATCAAAATTCCAATGACATTCATTAAAGAGACTGAAAAAACTACCGTTAAATTTATGTGGAAACACAAGAGGCCACGAGTAGCCAAGGCAATACTCAGTCAAAAGAACAATGCAGGAGGTATCACAATACCTGACTTCAAACTATATTACAAAGCAATAACAATAAAAACAGCATGGTACTGGCACAAAAACAGACATGAAGACCAGTGGAACAGAACAGAGGACCCAGATATGAAGCCACACAACTATAACCAACTTGTCTTTGACAAAGGCACTAAAAATACACGATGGACAAATAGCAGCCTCTTCAACAAAGACTGCTGGGAAAACTGGTTAGCAGTCTGCAAAAAACTGAAACTAGATCTATGTATATCACCCTATACCAAGATTAACTCAAAATGGATCAAGGATCTTAATATCAGACCACAAACTCTAAAGTTGATACAGGAAAGAGTAGGAAGTACTCTGGAGTTAGTAGGTATAGGTAAGAACTTTCTCAATGGAAACTCAGCAGCACAGCAACTAAGAGATAGCATAGATAAATGGGACCTCATAAAACTAAAATGCTTCTGTTCATCAAAAGAAATGGTCTCTAAACTGAAGAGAACACCCACAGAGTGGGAGAAAATATTTGCCAACTATACATCAGACAAAGGACTGATAACCAGAATATATAGGGAACTTAAAAAACTAAATTCTCCCAAAACTAATGAACCAATAAAGAAATGGGCAAGTGAACTAAACAGAACTTTCTCAAAAGAAGAAATTCAAATGGCCAAAAAACACATGAAAAAATGCTCACCATCTCTAGCAATAAAGGAAATGCAAATTAAAACCACGCTAAGATTCCACCTCACCCCTGTTAGAATAGCCATCATTAGCAACACCACCACCAACAGGTGTTGTCGAGGATGTGGGGAAAAAGGAACCCTCTTACACTGCTGGTGGGAATGCAAACCAGTACAACCACTCTAGAAAAAAATTTGGAGGCTACTTAAAAAGCTAAACATTGATCTACCATTTGATCCAGCAATACCACTCTTGGGGATATACCCAAAAGACTGTGACACAGGTTACTCCAGGGGCACCTGCACACCCATGTTTATTGTGGCACTATTCACAATAGCCAAGTTATGGAAACAGCCAAGATGCCCCAGCACTGACGAATGGATTAAGAAAATGTGGTATCTATACACAATGGAATTTTATGCAGCCATGAAGAAGAACGAAATGTTATCATTTGCTGGTAAATGGATGGAATTGGAGAACATCATTCTGAGTGAGGTTAGCCTGGCCCAAAAGACCAAAAATTGTATGTTCTCCCTCATATGTGGACATTAGATCAAGGGCAAACACAACAAGGGGATTGGACTTTGAGCACATGATAAAAGCGAGAGCACACAAGGGAGGGGTGAGGATAGGTAAGACACCTAAAAAAATTAGCTAGCATTTGTTGCCCTTAACTCAGAGAAACTAAAGCAGATACCTTAAAAGCAACTGAGGCCAATAGGAAAAGGGGACCAGGACCTAGAGAAAAGTTTAGATCAAAAAGAATTAACCTAGAAGGTAACACCCAAGCACAGGAAATCAATGTGAGTCAATGCCCTGTATAGCTATCCTTATCTCAACCAGCAAAAACCCTTGTTCCTTCCTATTATTGCTTATACTCTCTCTACAACAAAATTAGAAATAAGGGCAAAATAGTTTCTGCTGAGTACTGAGGGGGTGGTGGGGAGAGGGAGGGGGCGGAGTGGGTGGTAAGGGAGGGAGTGGGGGCAGGGGGGAGAAATGACCCAAGCCTTGTATGCGCATATGAATAATAAAACATTAAAAAAGAAAAGATAAAGAGGGGACTGCTTTGCAAACTGAAAAAAAATAAAATAAGAATGCCTGAGACTAAGAAAATATATGGAAGTAGTTCCATGAACTAGGAAGGGATAGAGCCATAAGGCAAATATATTCTGGATTCTTAAATTTAAAAGTACCTTAAAATTTTGCTATACAAAAATAATGCTCATAAACCAGCATCATTGGCTTTATCTCAGAGCTTTGTTAAAAACATAGAATCATAGGTGTCATCTCAGACCTCCTGATCTAGCCTCTTCATTTTAACATGATCCACACATGATCCATATAGTAGGTAAAGTTCTCTGAGAGGCACTGTTACACAACATCCCCGATAATTAATCATGTAGCTGCCAGTAGAGTTTTTCTTTTCTTTCTTTCTTTCTTTCTTTCTTTCTTTCTTTCTTTCTTTCTTTCTTTCTTTCTTTCTTTCTTTCTTTCTTTCTTTCTTTCTTTCTTTCTTTCTTTCTTCCTTCCTTCCTTCCTTTCTCTCTCCCTCTGTTTCTTTGTTTCTCTCTCTCTCTCTCTCTCTCTCTCTCTCTCTCTCTCTCTCTCTCTCTCTTTATTTCCCTTCTTCCTTTCTTCCTTCCTTCCTTCCTTCTTTTTGGTGGTGATACTGCAGATTGAACCAAGGGCCTAATGCTTACTAAATGGGCACTGTACCACTTGAAAAATGATCCCAGACTTTTTTTGTTTTAGTTATTTTTTGGACAAAGTTTTGCATTCTTGCCTGGACTGGCCTCAATCTTCCAACCATGCCACTCGTGTACTTGGGATAATAGGCTTGTTCTACCACATTCAGCTAGAATATTTCTAAGATGGGAACCTCACTAACCTATGCCACCCTATTCTTCTGTAGGGTGGTTTTAAAAATTAATTTAAGAAAGTCTTTTCCTATTTCCCTATTACCTCCAACTTTTGGTCTTCATGTTTTATTCTCAAGACACATATAAGATTAACCATTCTTCTTATGAGATCCTTTTAAATAGTCAAGATTAGCTATCAGTGTAGATCTGACATTGCCTGTTCATCTCCTGCCTCATCCCTCACTCCTATCTCATCTCTCCTACTAGTAAATAAAAACTCAACATCATCGAACAGATTTCTTTTGACTATTTTCCGTAAGTCATGCTTTTTCACCTGAATACTGCAGTGCCTTAAGTCTTTGTAAACATGAATGAATTTCAGCTATAGTCAATTGCTACCCTCATGCTGGGAACATTTCTTTCCATCTTGACCTTCTTATTTCAGTTTTGACTTTGCTTTTTGTATTTGGAAAACAGTACTGTAATGTCATTTTATGTTGCATTTAATACTAAAGTTTGACTATAACTTGAGTCCGGTGCTCATATTAAAAAAGTTTACTTGGTGTTGCATTTTTTTCTCTGAATCTCTCCATTAACAAATTGACTCAAAATGTTTCTACATTCACTTATCACTAGCTGATAGAATTTTTCCAAATGATCAAAATTCCTTGATCTTAAAAGCCAGACATTTGCCATTGTGAACATTTTGGGTTTCTTCCACATTTTTAAGAATTACACAAGCACGATCTAACACTCATGTACCATGTTGGTAGTGTTTTAATCAATTGAGTAAAGAATTCAGAATCTAATGTTGTAAATCCTCTTCTTTGTAGATTTTCTTTGTAGTGACCTAAATGAAAATGAATATCTGTATGATTTGAAATATTATTTTAAGAATCCAAAAGTAGGCCAGGCATAGTGGCATATGCCTATAATCCTACATTTAGGAGGCAGGAGGATCACAACTTTTAGTATAGTCTGGGCTATAGTGAGATCCTATCACAAAGGAAAATAAAAAGAAGAAGAGAAAAAAAAGAATCCTAAAGTAAACAGTTAAAAGTTGTCAAATATTGTAGCATGAAAATTTTAGGAAAGGAGATTTTAAAAATTAAAATTCCAGGCCCATCAATTACAAGTCAGAGTCTTAGATATAGAGTAGGAATTTTCCTTTCTAACAAGCACATCAGAAAGCAAGTAATTTGCAGAAAGATCTAGATATTTCACAGACATATTCAATTTCTTGATCCAATTTATCAGCAGCTACATTATACATAATATTTAATTTTATTCAGCAGGAAGTGATCATCATTAACCAATATTCACTAAATGCCTTCTGCACACAAGACCCCACAACAGAGACCTGATCAAAATCAGGCATTAATGCTTTCAAAAATGAGAACCTTCAATTTGTCATTATCATTCAGGTTTACCAAGAAAAATGACACCAAGAGTATGGAAAAGCCACAATGTTCTCAGCGTTCCAAAAAGTACTCAGGATGTATGTCTCTTTGACCATGTTATACACATGCACAGTGTCATTGTCAGTGGCGAAGTCTTCTAACACAAATAAGGAGATATAAATGTAATATGGGAGGCTAGAAATCTTATGTACTATCTCCATGCCCATAATTTCCCATTTCCTTTCTAAGACATTTCTCTTGATAAGAGACTTTATGAAAGAACTTTACTGTATATATGAATAGTCCAAGTGTATAAACTAGTCTTAAATTTATTACATATCTTCCAGATTTAAATGGGTTGAGAAATGGGTCAGTCATAAATACTTTTATGTATTTTACTATTACCTGGTTTTAGACATTGTGCTGAAGTAACTACTGCTTTACCTAACTCAGTAAAACTGTTGATTGAACTAAAATGAAAAACCTCTTAGTGGTAAATTAGTTCCCAGAATGCGTGTACACTGGGACACTGAATTTATTCAGGTGTTATCCATTTATTTAATGCTGGCGGTGAGTACAACAAAATACACATGTGAAAGTTATGGTTTAATTGAAAAGCATACAGCATAACTTAACTAGACCCTCCTGCATCATGCTAAATGTAGCAGCATATGGGGCTAAGTTTTTAAAAAAATCTAATTATGAAAAGAACTATGGCAAAGTTCAGTCAATGCCTCCCAGTCAATATTTGGTCTTTTCAATAGAGAATGGCTATATATTTTACAGTTTATAAAACCTGGCACTATACAGTATGGATACAGACAAGTTAAACATAAGACACACACACATACATACACACATATCTAAAAAGAATTTCCTTACAAATCAGCAGTCACTTGATTTACAAATTCCTCTGAGTACATATAATGTAGTTCATGTGTCTTTTGGCATACATTCAGGATTTTTTACCCTCAGTCTAGGATAGATAAATAAGATTTTCACCTGATAGAAATCATCCTCCATTCATCATTAGAAGTCTAGTTGAACACTAGGTCAAAATGTAAACTCTGAAACAGAGATGGCCATGGTATTACCACATTGGTAGATATAATAAGCAAGAAATATCCTATTAAGGTACGATGACGTTTGCTGGTAGATTTTCATGATTGAGTGGATCTTCTGTCCTGCCTGTTTCCCATAGATCTGTCATTAGTGGTAGATTGGTTAAATGTGGGTGCTTAGACTAAGAATCAAACTTTCATCAGCTTTCCTAGCTGGCAACTTCTCCTGTCTCAAACTAAAAAAAAAAGACAATAGAGTGAACTAGCATGCTAGAAGTCACAACTGGGAAGTTTTATCCTGAGCTTGCTTTCTATTTCCTAGCACATTTACTGATTTTTATATTTTTTTCAGCTGTGAGCTTCAGGGGGCTCAAACCAAATCAACACTTTTAGAGACCTAGTGCTCCTTAGACCGGAGTAGGGCCTTCATGGCCCTTGGAGGCTAAGCCTAGACTGTGTCCATTTAACTTTGGCAGTCCTGGGGAATTCCTTTTGTCATCATGACTATGCCTTTCTTTTCTTCATGAACATTCTCATCTGTCAGTACCTTAAAGTTGTGTCAAGAGTATTTTTCAATTGCAATTATGGAAATCCAGTCTTGCAATTGGAAATTCCAGCCTTTGATTTTCAGAAATATTGACTGAACTTTTTCTATTCGAATTGAGTCCCTAAACTTAGCAGCTGCTAGTTTTGAAGGTATTCATTCCACTTGGTTATCAGGGTTTTTTGTTTTTTTTTTTTTTTTGCTTTATATTAGAACCTAACTCAGACCTAAATTGGCTATTAAAGCTTCAGATACAGATACAAATATTATCATACAACATACCATGCAATCTTGCTATGATTGGATGAGAAAAATAATTCTTAAATTCATCATATACATATATACCCAATATAAGAACTGAGTTTAAATTTGTGAAAGGTGAAGGGTGAAATTTTGCTTCAATATTTTCCAATAAACACAGCTTTGGGAAAAGAGAAATTAATTGGTAACTTGCTAAAATATCTATTTTGTCTCTGTGTCTCCTTTGATGTGGATGAATCATAATTGTTTATAAATTGTTTCTCAAGGAAAGCTCGTTTGATATACTAAAAAATAATTCTAAGTCTATGAATCTTTTTTTATTTCTTAGGAATGTTGCCTCAAGAAAAATCTCTAATATGTCATGTTGACATAAACAAAATAGTTATTTAAAATAATGCATTGTATGAATGGGTTAAAATTTTCACCCAGACCTTTGACTATAACCTTTATCCCATTGACTTTTAAAAAAGAACTTATTAAATAACTAGCCATTGTAATTAGACAAGAAAAAGAAATCAGAGACATAAGAAACGGAAAGATGAGAGTAGCATTATCATAATTTGCAGGTAATACAATCATGCATCTAAAAGCCCACAAGAAACAGTCTGAAAAGTCCTGCAAACAATAAGGAAATTCAGTAATGTAGAGGGGTACTAAATAAAGAATCAAAAGCTTTCGTATATAAAAACAATCACCAGTTTAAATAGGTGAATTATTGGTCAATTTTGAAAAGTACCAAAATTCTTAAAACACCTAAGAATAAACTTTATATAAAAAAAAATCTACTGAACCCTTGTGAAAAAAGTATATCACATTACTGAAATACTGAAGGGAGACTTGAGTAAAAAGAAAGACATCTCAGGTTTGGGGCAAGAAAGACTCAAAATCATAAAAGTCTTCACTTTTCCTTAAGGAGAAGGAGGAAATTCATAAACTTAGGACAATCTCATTTTAAATTACAAGATTTTTTTGTGTTTTTTTTTTCATTTTTCTTTTATTATTCATATGTGCATATAAGGCTTGGTTCATTTCTCCCCCCTGCCCCCACCCCCTCCCTTACCACCCACTCCACCCCCTCCCTCTCCCCCCACCTCAATACCCAGCAGAAACTATTTTGCCCTTATCTCTAATTTTGTTGTAGAGAGAATATAAGCAATAATAGGAAGGAACAAGGGTTTTTGCTGGTTGAGATAAGGATAGCTATACAGGGCATTGACTCACATTGATTTCCTATGCGTGGGTGTTACCTTCTAGCTTAATTCTTTTTGATCTAACCTTTTCTCTAGTACCTGTTCCCCTTTTCCTATTGGCCTCAGTTGCTTTAAGGTATCTGCTTTAGTTTCTCTGTGTTAAGGGCAACAAATGCTAGCTAGTTTTTTAGGTGTCTTACCTATCCTCATACCTCCCTTGTGTGCTCTCGCTTTTATCATGTGCTCATAGTCCAATCCCCTTGTTGTGTTTGCCCTTGATCTAATGTCCACATATGGGGGAGAACATACAATTTTTGGTCTTTTGGGTCAGGCTAACCTCACTCAGAATGATGTTCTCCAATTCCATCCATTTACCAGCAAATGATAACATTTCGTTCTTCTTCATGGCTGCATAAAATTCCATTGTGTATAGATACCACATTTTCTTAATCCATTCATCAGTGCTGGGGCATCTTGGCTGTTTCCATAACTTGGCTATTGTGAATAGTGCTGCATAAACATGGATGTGCAGGTGCCTCTGGAGTAACAGTCTTTTGGGTATATCCCCAAGAGTGGTATTGCTGAATCAAATGGTAGATCGATGTCCAGCTTTTTAAGTAGCCTCCAAATTTTTTTCCAGAGTGGTTGTACTAGTTTACATTCCCACCAACAGTGTAAGAGGGTTCCTTTTTCCCCACATCCTCGCCAACACCTGTTGTTGGAGGTGTTGCTGATGATGGCTATTCTAACAGGGGTAAGGTGGAATCTTAGCGTGGTTTTAATTTGCATTTCCTTTATTGCTAGAGATGGTGAGCATTTTTTCATGTGTTTTTTTACCATTTGAATTTCTTCTTTTGAGAAAGTTCTGTTTAGTTCACTTGCCCATTTCTTTATTGGTTCATTAGTTTTGGGAGAATTTAGTTTTTTAAGTTCCCTGTATATTCTGGTTATCAGTCCTTTGTCTGATGTATAGTTGGCAAATATTTTCTCCCACTCTGTAGGTGTTCTCTTCAGTTTAGAGAGCATTTCTTTTGATGAACAGAAGCTTTTAGTTTTATGAGGTCCCATTTATCTATGCTATCTCTTAGTTGCTGTGCTGCTGGGGTTTCATTGAGAAAGTTCTTACCTATACCTACTAACTCCAGAGTATTTCCTACTCTTTCTTGTATCAACTTAAGAGTTTGGGGTCTGATATTAAGATCCTTGATCCATTTTGAGTTAATCTTGGTATAGGGTGATATACATGGATCTAGTTTCAGTTTTTTGCAGACTGCTAACCAGTTTTCCCAGCAGTTTTTGTTGAAGAGGCTGCTATTTGTCCATCGTGTATTTTTAGCTCCTTTGTCAAAGATAAGTTGCTTATAGTTGTATGGCTTCATATCTGGATCCCCTATTCTGTTCCACTGGTCTTCATGTCTGTTTTTGTGCCAGTACCATGCTGTTTTTATTGTTATTGCTTTGTAATATAGTTTGAAGTCAGGTATTGTGATACCTCCTGCATTGTTCTTTTGACTGAGTATTGCCTTGGCTACTCGTGGCCTCTTGTGTTTCCACATAAATTTCACAGTAGATTTTTCAGTTTCTTTAATGAATGTCATTGGAATTTTGATGGGAATTGCATTAAACATGTAGATTACTTTTGGGAGTATCGACATTTTTACTATGTTGATTCTACCAATCCATGAGCATGGGAGATCTCTCCACTTTCTATAGTCTTCCTCAATCTCTTTCTTCAGAAGTGTATAGTTTTCCTTGTAGAGGTCTTTCACATCTTTTGTTAGGTTTACACCTAGGTATTTGATTTTGTTTGAGGCTATTGTAAATGGAATTGTTTTCATACATTCTTTTTCAGTTTGTTCATTGTTAGTGTATAGAAATGCTAATGATTTTTCTATGTTGATTTTATATCCTGCTACCTTGCTATAGCTATTGATGATGTCTAGAAGCTTCTGAGTAGAGTTTTTTGGGTCTTTAAGGTATAGGATCATGTCATCTGCAAATAGGGATATTTTGACAGTTTCTTTACCTATTTGTATTCCTTTTATTCCTTCTTCTTGCCTAATTGCTCTGGCTAGGAATTCCAGTACTATGTTGAATAGGAGTGGAGATAGTGGGCATCCTTGTCTGGTTCCTGATTTTAGAGGGAATGGTTTTAGTTTTTCTCCGTTAAGTATAATGCTGGCTGTAGGTTTGTCATATATAGCTTTTATAATGTTGAGGAACTTTCCTTCTATTCCTAGTTTTCTTAGAGCTTTTATCATGAAATGATGTTGGATCTTATCAAAGGCTTTTTCTGCATCTATTGAGATGATCAAGTGGTTTTTGTCTTTGCTTCTGTTAATGTGGTTTATTACGTTTATTGATTTTCGTATGTTGAACCACCCCTGCATTCCTGGGATGAAGCCTACTTGGTCGTGGTGAGTGATCTTTTTGATGTGTTGTTGAATTTGGTTTGCCATTATTTTGTTGAGGATTTTTGCATCAATGTTCATTAAGGAGATCGGCCTATAGTTCTCCTTTTTGGAGGTGACTTTGCCTGGTTTTGGAATAAGTGTAATACTGGCTTCATAACATGTGTTTGGCAGTTTTCCTTCCCTTTCTACTTTGTGGAACAGTTTAAGGAGGGTTGGTATCAGTTCTTCTTTAAAGATCTGATAGAATTCAGCAGAGAATCCATCAGGTCCTGGACTTTTCTTTTTGGGGAGATTCTTGATTGCTGCTTCAATTTCCTTTTGTGTTATAGGTCTATTCAGGTGATTAATTTCCTCTTGGTTCAGTTTTGGATGATCATATGTATCTAGAAATCTGTCCATTTCTTTTAGATTTTCAAATTTATTTGAATATAGGTTCTTGAAGTAGTCTCTGATGATTTCCTGGACTTCCATGGTGTTTGTTGTTATCTCCCCTTTTGCATTCCTAATTCTACTAATTTGGGTTTTTTTCTCTCCTCATTTTAGTCAGGTTTGCCAGGGGTCTATCGATCTTGTTTATTTTTTCAAAGAACCAACTTTTTGTTTCATTAATTCTTTGTATGGTTTTTTTGGTTTCTATTTCATTGATTTCAGCTCTTATTTTTATTATTTCTCTCCTTCTATTTGTTTTGGGATTTGCTTGTTCTTGTTTTTCTAGGAGTTTGAGATGTATCATTAGGTCATTGATTTGGGATCTTTTAGACTTTTTAATATATGCACTCATGGCTATAAACTTTCCTCTCAGGACTGCCTTAGCTGTGTCCCATAGGTTCCGGTAGGTTGTGTTTTCATTTTCATTGACTTCCAGGAACTTTTTAATTTCCTCTTTTATTGCATCGATGATCCACTCTTCATTAAGTAATGAGTTATTTAGTTTCCAGCTGTTTGCATGTTTTTTGTCTTTACTTTTGTTGTTGAGTTCTACTTTTACTGCATTGTGGTCAGATAGTATGCACGGTATAATTTCTATTTTCTTATATTTGCTGAGGCTTGCTTTGTGCCTTAGGATATGATCTATTTTGGAGAAGGTTCTAGGGGCTGCTGAGAAGAATGTATATTGTGTAGAGGTTGGATGAAATGTTCTGTAGACATCTACTAGGTCCACTTGATCTATTGCATATTTTAGATCTTGGATTTCTTTATTGAGTTTTTGTTTGGATGACCTATCTATTGATGATAATGGGGTGTTAAAGTCTCCCACAACCACTGTGTTGGCGTTTATATATGCTTTTAGGTCTCTCAGGGTATGTTTGATGAAATTGGGTGCGTTGACATTGAGTGCATACAGATTGATGATTATTATTTCCTTTTGGTCTATTTCCCCTTTTATTAGTATGGAATGTCCTTCTTTATCTCGTTTGATCAATGTAGGTTTGAAGTCTACTTTGTCAGAGATAAGTATTGCTACTCCTGCTTGTTTTCGGGGGCCATTGGCTTGGTAAATCTTCTTCCAGCCTTTCATCCTAAGCATATGCTTATTTCTGTCAGTGAGATGGGTCTCCTGTAAGCAACAAATTGTTGGATCTTCTTTTTTAATCCATTTTGTCAAACGGTGTCTTTTGATGGGTGAATTAAGTCCATTAACATTAAGCGTTAGTACTGATAGGTATGTGGTGATTCCTGCCATTTAGTTGTCTTAGTTGTTTGAAGGTTTGATTGTGTGTACCTAACTTGAGGTTACTCTCTACTGTCTTGCTTTTTCTTATCCTGTGGTTTGGTGCTGCCTGCCTTTTCATGGTTAAGTTGGGTGTCACTTTCTGTGTGCAGGATCCCTTGCAGAATCTTTTGTAATGGTGGCTTTTTGTTTTTAATAGGGTATTTTTATGTTGCCCAGGGTAATCACAGGCTCCAATGTTCTTTCCACCTCAACCTCCTGAGTAACTACAGAAACGTGCCACCAAGTCCAGTTTTCAGTACTAACATTTTTAAACAGGAAAATTTGGCTGTATTTAAGGATTGCCTTTTAAAAAACGTTAGGTCAGAAAAACCTCTGAAGAGGAAAGCAATGAGAGAAGACTGGATCTATCAATTTTAAAGCAGAAAGTCTTAGTAATTAAAACATGGGGGAGCATACATAGACAAACCAATGTAATGAAATAGGATGCTCAAATATATTGAGAGATCTAAAGTGTAAACAATATATCATTTCCAATCAACAGGGAAGTGATAACCTAGTGAATGTAGTCTTGGAACAACAGGCATTTCACATAATATACACATAATTGACTATAAATGCATAAAATATTTACATTATTAATTATACAAGTGACATAATAATAAAAAAAGCTAGAGGCTTTTATGTATGACTCAAAATCCAAATGGAATAAATGAAAGATTGATAAAGTAGGCTTTATGAATACCTTTTCATGAAACCAGGAGCCATAATCAAAGAATCTGAGGAAAGGAATAAAGTAAAAGTCTCTTTAATCACACCTAATCATTCAGTTGCCACACCTCCTCCTCTAGTCTCCCTTAGGAAACTTCTCTCTCTACTTTCTTATTTACCCACCAGAGTTTCCCTTACATAAATGCAAGAAAATATAGAGATTGATTTGTATTTATTCCCCTTATCATATACCAATATATAGAATATTGTATATACTATTTTGTAATTTGTTGCCTTCATTCAATAATATACCTTAGAAATCTCTCTGAATTAGTACATAGCTTTCTTAGTCTTTTTGTAAATACATAATATTCTGTTATATGGGTATGCTTAATTAATTTAGTGTCTTCTTGATAATTTTATACTGTTTTTAATAATTGTTATTGATAAAATTATTAGAATGGAACTCACAATTCATTTAAAATAATATGTTGACACAACTCTTAGAAATATAACATTCTCATTCAGAAAATAGGCTTTATAAAACATGTTGTAAAAATCCTGAGAACATAATTAAGGTACTAAAGGCATTATTGATAAGATATAATACTTTCCCTACCAAAAAATTCTTATAAGCAAATTTACTCTGATGTGACAGACAGTGTTAACAGACTAGCTCATGTAAAGTGAATATGAAATTATAATCATTATAATGATCAAATTACAGTAATTAGTACATAGAGCAGAGATTTATTTATGGCAGTTCTACATACTAAAATAGTTTAGGCAATAGTTATCTTATCAGTCACCATCCTTCTCCCCCCAAAATAATGACAACATTTTAGCATTCTATTTTCAACTTCAAGGCACAGAACTTATTAAATGTTCTTTTATTTTTAAATGATGATAGCAGAGATAGGGTGTGACAATGCATTATAGTGGATTCATTTACTCATTTTGGCACATCTACCTATTAATTATCTCAACTCTATTCTACCAATAGGGTTAACCTGATTACTCATCAGGGATTAGAATCAATAGTTCATGTGTATATTTTACAATTATTTGTCCAAAGTTTCTCCAGACGTAAAAGAATTACACAATGTGTGTATACATACACACATTCACATCTATCTGTCTCTCTCTATATATATCAGATATATATGACTTAGTCCAGAAATCAGAAGAAATTGTATCCTTCTAAAAGGATCTTTGATGGAGTCTCCTGGTGATAATAATTAATTGTAGTGCTTGTTCTGACACTGACTTTGATTTTTGAGACTAGAGTAAGAGGTACCTTCCTGAAGAGCACCCTAGAAGTAGATCTGCTGGCTACATATTTTCATTAACTTTTTCACAGGCACTAAGAAAGTCATTGTCCTATATTTTCATATAGCATCTCTCTAAGGTGATTGCTCATTCTTTGGAAGTTTGGTTTCTATCGTTGTGTGTCTTCTGTGAATACTTCCTGTCTTCCAAAGCAAGAGACAGAAGAGCCTATTTTAGATATTTTCAATTGATTCAGCATTGACACCACACTAATTTCCCACTTTAGACATTGATAAGGTAAATTAGTAGACTGTATCATATCTAAGGAAATAGCATTTCAACACATTCAGTCACAATCAAATAAAGGCTAACATATTTACCAGTCCTGAGAAAACCATTCTACTGGCTTCCCAGAAAAGAGATTTTAGTATCTGGTAAAGTATTGTCACATTAACTGAGAGGTGAGCAGGGACATTGCGGTGGTTATAATTCAATGAGAAGGAACTGAGACATTAGGCACACCTTCTGCAAACTGAAAGACCACATAATTTAAAATAATATATGTATATGCAGAATGGAGTTGCCATCTTGAAAGTTATTTGATGAATTGTTCAATGCTAGAACAGTTTCAAAATGTCATCTTTGATAGAATTATGCAGCAATGTTGATCAAATCATGTATAATTTCTCCATAACAAGAGAGAATACACTGAAAGATTAATTGCAAAAATATTCACAGGCGATCCAGGTAGAACAAAGATCAGGCTGATCTCAACTAAAATCCTGCTGTGCCTTTTGCTAGCTAAGTGATTTTAGACCAGTTTCTCTGTTTCCCAGCTTGTTTCCTGATGTGTAATATCAAAATGTGTTAACTCCCCTAGGAAGGGTGTACAAGGATTAAATGAGTTAATTGCCAAGCACAAGACTGGCATGTAGTAAGCAATTAAAATTTTTTGTTTCTCCTTTCTTTTCCTTTCTCTTTGCTAATTTTCTGTGGAAAAAGAAAACCATCAGTAGCACCTACTTGTTTCTGGACTACATTACAAACACACACACACACACACACATACACACACACATACATATATGTATATATATATCATATATATACACACAACAGTAAATCAACTGTATTAAATTTCATCTTCCACTCTTATTCAGATCTAAATAATTCTTAACTCATTCAGTTTTATATGTATCTTTTATTATCATAACACAAAGGATGTCTGAGAAAGCACATCCTACAACACTTATCAGCTAGCCACAGTACTTTATTACCTTTCCTTCATTATTATTTTCAATACTGTGAAACAAAAGTTCCTTTGTCTTTGTTTAATCACATTTTTTCTCCTGTCATTAGCATAGATGTCGATTAATCAATTTTCAAATGACATAATCTTCCTTTATATTTTCTGTTACAACATTCAAGTGAGAATGGTAGGGCTCTTCTCATTCTTACCAGAGAATATAAGAGTATTTGTGAACTATTTGAAGTACTTACTTGGCAGGTGACAGAAAAATATCCGGGTTAAAAATTTCATGAACTCGGCATCCTACTAGTTTCAATAAGGATTAAAGTGAAATTATAGCTATAGGAATTGTAGCTGTAGTGTCTTTATGATTAGTGATGTGTATGACTATTTTCAACTGTATGCAAGGGATTAACTACTGTGGAAAAACAATGAAAACAAAGACTACTCATCCTGACTCGAAACTACTAAGATATACTGGGATTAAGGAACCAATGAAAGTTATTGAGCAAGGGAAGTACATTACCAGAATGGTTCTTTCAGAAGATGATTTTGAGAAAGAACCTAATACCTGAAGGAATGTAAGACAGGTTACAATAAAGGCACCTGCACATCTATGTTCATTTCAGTGTTATTTGCAATAGCTAAGCTATGGAAACAGCCAAGAGGCCCCACTACTGATGAATGGATTAAAAAAACATGGTATTTATATACAATGGAATTTTATTCAGCCACAAAGAAGAATGAAATTTTGTTGTTTGCTGGTAAATGGGTGGAACTGGAGAATATTATCTTAAATGAAGTTAGCCAGGTTCAGAAAGCCAAAAGCTGCATGTTCTCTTTCTTATGTGGAATATAGAACCGATACAAATACAGTAATATTATGAAAAACACGTCACACTAAGGGTAGGTCACATACCTAACAGGGAGGTAAAAGAAGAAAGTTAAGAAGGTGAATATGTTGATATACTCTCTATACAAGATTGAAAGTAGAATTTTTAAACTTGTTGAAATCATCATAAAATGGGGACAAAGGTAGAAAGAATAAAAATAGAGAAAATGAACCAATTCAGGTTATAATGTATATATACATGGAAATGTCACAAGGAAACTCTCTGTATAGCATCTTAAACAAACAAAAATGTTATTTTATTTTTCTTTTACAAAATCACAGAACCAAGCCTCTGGGGGCTTGATTCCAGTGGGAGGGAGGAGGTGGTAGGGAAAGGGTGTAGAAGGGTGAATATGGTGCAAATACTGTGTACACATGTATGTAAATAGAAAATGATACCTGTTGAAACCACTCCAGGAATGGCTGGTGGGTGGGAGGATAAAGGAAAATGGTGGAGGGGGTGAATTCAACTATACTATATTTGATATAATATAAGAACTTTTGTAAATGCCATAATGTACCCCCACCCAGCACAACAATAAAAAAAGGCTTGGATCAGGAAGACCTGATGTACTGTGAACTCTATAAGAGCTAAAACAAAATTAATTTTTAATTGTTGAAATTGAGGTTTCATCAAAAACTAGATTGAAATCTCCTTTAAAAAGCAAAATTCTATTGTCTGCGATGGAAATAACTGTGATAAAGTATATGTTTTTCCTTGGGTTACTTCCCTTATATCAACTTCCCTTTCCCTTCCTTTCCTCTCTCTTCCCTTCTCTTTTCTTCCCCTTTCCTCTCCTAAGACTGTTTATTAAAAGTGTCATTTAAATTGCTGGTGCAGAGAATCTGAAAACTCCAGAAGAAACCCAAAGTCATTGGCTGCCATTTGATGGGTGCTTCTAGTTGATCTGATGCCAAGTCCACCAAAGTTAGCAACAATCAGAAACACTGCTGTCTTAATTGGGGAGATATTATTTTTGTGTGGGCTCTGGAATTCAGACAATACCTGATGTCTGGAAAGAGAAAATCAACAGAGATAAATGACCAAGCTTATTTTGGCAGGATGTGCAAAAGTACAGACTAAATGCCCAGCCAATCTGATAGAATTATGAGAAGTCATACTCATTTATACAGTGACCAAAAAGGAAATAAGAACCTGACCTGTAGGAAGCAACAAAGGAAAGAAAGTGTGGGTAGAAAAACATGCATACTCATTGGTACAGAGACATTGTTTCATGTGTACATCTACAGACTTGATTAGTCTCTGCCCACAAAGCTCCAATCAGAAAGCAAAAGCAGTCTCTCTGCTGAGGAAACATTATAATTGGATTTCAGTCCTGTCCTGAAATAAACCAGAAACTGTTCTCAAGATTTGTAGGCGAAGTCCCTCTTCCAACAATTATTACACTAAAAGACAAAGAAATGTGAGAACTCAGGCTCAGAAAAGAAATCTAAAAGTCTATCAATTTGATCCATTCATCTTGCAAATGACAAAATCAATACTCAGAGAAGCTCACTGATTTTCCCACACCTACGTTGTTAGCTAGATTAGAACCAGACCAAAATCCCAGGAAGCTTGGTTCCCAGTTTAGGCTATATTCTCCTGCCCAAGCCTTCCAGTGATAATGCATGAACTGGTATCCTTCTTCACCTTACTATACTGAAATAGAAGTTTAAGGCCATCACCAAGGAGCCTTCTTTATTAATTACTGGAAGTTGTTCACCGTGCTGTACACTGTATACTCTTTTATTCCCAATAAGTGATATGTGACTCAAGTAGAATATATGCAAATACCCTGCATTTTGTGACCATCTGTCTTGGAACCCACACCCTATACTAAGGAAATTTCTTACTATAAGGAAATAATATTCTTATGACTCTTCAAGTCACAATTTTAACTTTAGTTCTTTTTAAAGTCTCTCCCTTTCCCAGGTATTTCTGGAATTCTGCAGACTGCATATATGGAAATGTACAGAGTTGACATTTCTCACCATTACTGGTCTCTGACTAAAAGATTGCATTTCAGTCTTTTAGGGACTTTGTCACTATGTATCTTTGGATTCCATCCTACCTTGAGGACTTGTGGGATATGTCTGCCAGGACCCAGAAATGCTAGAGAAGTTGTCTTTGAGGCCAGCTCCTCTGTAGGTGAGCTGCGCTGAAATTCCTTGTGCGTTGGATCAAACACATTGAGGTATTCACATACTGAAGCCACTTCCCTCCCACCTTCACCTATCTCTGTTCTGAATTCTAATACGGACGTTGTCAAGAAGTACTCTTTGTTCTCTTCATGTTCTTCCATCAGAAATATTTTGTTAAATTGGATTTCCCAGTTTCCCCCTCATGGTATGATAGTCCAGGCAAAGATGTCTTCCTGCCCTCAAAATCTCAGACAATTTAACTGTGCTGTGTTGTTTTTGGATCCAAGTTGTCTCCCTTGAACTTATCTTTCCACAGGATGATTTATTTACCATAAGCATTTGTTCCTTTACACAATCAAGATTCCTGGCAGATAGAGGTCCTTGAGATATGATGGGATCCAAAGCACACAATGATGCACAAAGACAAAAGGACTGAAAAATAGCCTGTATCCTACCCACCTGACCCTGTAGCCAACAGTTTGTCCACACAAAAGAGCATCTCTTGCTCTGACTCACAGGTGGGTTCTGGTCTTGCTTGAATTTCCTATATTTAAACTTCAAATAAGAACTGTTAGAAATTGCTAGATGGTGTGTGTGTGTTTATGTGTGTGTGTGCCTCTAAGCCAGTAGTTACCATAAAAATCTACTCCATGACTACTTGTGTTGTATAAAATCTATGATGGAGACTGGTGGTTCATAAGTAAAATCTCTGCCACTGGCAGCCTAACAAGATAGTATGGAGATAAGAAAAGTAAAAGATTTTCTAAAGCAAAAAATGTTGGCTTTCTCTCAAGCTGTAGAATCAAACCCAATTAAGCCCCATGACATTTTCTTCCTGTTCATATGCTGAAGCCTTGATACAGTGCTAGGCTCAGGACCATGCCTGGTACAATTTTACCAGAGAATCTTACTGCTACAGTCATTGAGCATTCCTGAACCAACAATATATAATATTGTATTTTCCCTTCTTCAACATATAATAGGGTCACAAAACAGGTATGTTTTACAGAATTTGATGTGCTTATTATTGTTACTGAAGACATTGAAATGCAGAGGTCCAATGACCAGTGACTTACCCTTAATGAAAACCAGAATTTCAGAACACCAAGAGTCTAGTTTCCATTTTCATTTATCTTCCTGGTCTATGAAGCTATGTTAGCTGACAAATGAGTCCTGTCTTTAATTGTTTAATTCTAAATGATATCTTACTGTCAATAGTCAGAAAATCTTCATTTTCAGCATCTTGCTCTTTTGCAAGTCTATCTTCACTTCCAGGTTTTTCAGTTTCATGTTAAAGTTCACTGATACAGCACTTGCTCTTCACAAAAGTCTTGAGTCCACATACAAAGATGAAACTCTGCCTCACAAAAAGTCAGACTATCCAGCCAAGGAACTGAAGTAGTTCTCAATCTTCACACTTACCACACCCCATCAACCAACAATAAATCCCTCCTAACATAAAAGTCCCTCACCCCAACTTACCCTAGAGTAAATCCCCTATTGGCAGGAAGCCAGGCCGAACAGATGTGTCTGCCATCTCTTCCTGGGGTAGGGTCAGGCTGCACCAGCTTTGATCAACCAAAGGAGGAATTTCCAGTATCAAGAGTCCTCTGCATAGAATGCCCCAGGGCCTACTCCAAGATGTAAAGGGACCAGGGATCAAAAAGAAACTAGGAGCATCCCAGTTGGGCAGGGCAGCTCAGAAGACACCTACAGTCATTCTCCTGATTTCTCAGACAGTTATGCAAATGCAAATATGCCCACTTCTCATGGCTAGAAGCTCCTTTTGAGAAAAAGAAATGCCTTAGTGATCTTGACTTTAGTCCTCCCTATTGACCATTGTTACTAATAAACTAGATCCGCTAGAAAAAATATTAAGACCTTATATACTCAAGTGTAAACAGAGATTAATGTTTCTATAATAACTATTTGACCAGATATGAATCATGAACCCCTCCATAAAGCAGTATGGTGACTTATATAAGGTATTTCCACAGTTCGTCCTGTCATGATTTCCAGATAGACCATTGAAGGTGGGCATATCTGAATGCCTTGCTCAGAACTTTGATGGCAAAATTTTAAAACCTTAAAAAGAATGTCAACATTACTTACTAAAATTGAAGGAAACATCTCTGGTGAAACAAAATCAAACATCTTTCACTGATAGCTAAGCTTTGCTATCCTTGGCACTCAGGAAATCTATCCAGCAGACTTTATGCTTACACCTAGTTGGAATCCACAAGATATTTTGTTTGGGAGATTTTTGTTAATTTGGATAGGCTGAGTATTAAACAATACTAAATTTCAGCAATCAAGCTCTATTGCTTTGCAGCACTGTTCACAACAGCCAAGCTATGGAAGCAGCCTAGATGCCCTACAACTGATGAGTAGATCTATGTATATCTATATCTATATCTATATCTATATCTATATCTATATATAGAGTTTTAGTCAAAAGTAAGAATGACACCATGTGGTTTGAAGGTAAATGGATGCAATTTAAGGACCTCATGTTAAGTGAAGTGGGTCAGGTTCAGAAATGTAAAGACTGCATGTTTTCACTCATATGTGAAACATAGATCCAAAAGATAAACATATACACAAAAACGAACATAATCATATACAAACTCATATGTAGAACATGTTTGTAACAGTAGAATTATGCTATGGAACTCAGGGAAGGAAGGAAAGGAAAAGGGAATGATAGAGCATCAACAATACCATAATATACAATAAATAACATCTGTGAAGGTAGATGACATAAGGATGAGTATTGAAAGCTGTTGAAAAATGAGAGGGGTGGGAAGTAAGGGGTAAGGGAGAGAAATTGAAGGGGTTGAATGGATCAAAGTAAAATATACTCATAGTGGGGACTGAGAAACCCCTTTGAACACTGACTTAGATATTAATAACAAAAGATAAGACTATAAAATATGTACAGTGTGGGGGGGTGCTAGTGGGAAGAGGGAGGGTGAACGATGAAGATTAAGATGAGGGAATATGGTTGATAAACTTCATATACTTACACAAAATAGAACAAAGAAATCTCTTACAATTTCTTTAAGTGAGGTGGGGAGGAGGTCGAGAGGGAGAGACAGTGCAGGTGATCAAACCAATGTACAATTTAAGTCTATTTGGAATTATCACAACAAATCCCCCCATACAACAAATATATTCTAATAAAAAACTAATTTAAGAAAAGGTCTATTGCTTACAAACTTTGCAGTCCTTTGCAGGTAGTAGGATTTGGGACATCTGCTTCAAGAATGCCTGCATCTTTCCCTCTAGCAGCTCTGTCATTATGCTTTGGAATCCTCTGTTGGATTTTCTGTATCTATGACAAGGAAGACAAGGAACAGAGAGCATTGCTTGGAGGTGGTTGATGTCCATTCCTTTCAATGATACTCCTTTGGCTTTACATAACTGCAAGGGAGGCTGAAAAATGCAATCATATTTGGTGCCCAGAAAAAAAAAGAAAAGAAAATATGTTGGTAAAAAATTTCTGAGTTAGTCATGGTAGCTCAAGCTGGTCATCCTAGCTACTTTGGAGGCAGAGATGAGGAGGATTGTGGTTTCAGGCCAGCCCAGGCAAAATGTTGAGGAGACCACAAATCAACCAATGGCTACATGAGGACAAACAAATGAGAGGATCACAGTTCAGGGTGGTCTGAACATAAAGTGAAACCCTATCTCAAAAATAATCAAAACAAAAAGGGCTGGGAACATGGCTCAAGTGGTAGAGTGCCTGCCTAGCAAGTACAAGGCCCTGAGTTCAACCCACCAGTACTACTGTCAAAAAAGGAAAAAAAGAAAAAAGAAAATCTGCAGGGTTAAAGTATGTTTTGAGTCAAAGTCTTGGGTAAGAATTTGCCCAATAAAAACAAGGACCTTTTCATTCTCAAGGAAAGGGTCAGTCTAGCTAGAATAGAAAAGTACAGCCTTTTTTTTCAAAGTATGCTTTTCACCACTGATGTTTTCCATGGGGTAAAAGACCCAGTGCCATAGTATAGATTTTGAATGTATACCAAAAACCCAGGCATTGAAAGTGGTCCCCAGGATGTTGCTGTTGAGACATATGTGAACCTTTGGGAGGTGGAGCCTTGTAGGAGGTCTTTAGTAAGTCACTGGAAGTATGTCCTGGAAAAAGATTATGGAACTCCATTCTCTTCTTCCTCCTTGCCCTCTGGCTCATGATATTTCTGTCTCTCCTTTATCATATACTCCCACCATGATAAGCCTGTCTCATTACAGGCCCAAAGAAATAGGGCCACTCAATTACAGACTTGAATTCCAAATCTATGAACCCAAATCAGCCTTTCTCTTTCTCTTTATAAATTAATTATCTCAGTTCTTTCATAATAGTAATAGCTGACTAAGATATTCAGGGAGAAGAAAAACTTATCAATCACACACACACACACACACACACACACACACACTCATGACTTTGCCTGGAGTGCCTACAATTAACTTCACCCATGTAATTTTCACTTACAATTGAAGAGCTTTGCAGGCAAGTCAAGTTTTACTAGCACCAAATTATATTTTGTATATTTTAATATAAAATGAAGACTTGTGTTTTTTATAGTTATTACATTTTCTTTAAAATACAAGAGATTAAGGTAATTATGGAAAATGGGGATGAGCATATATAGAGATTAAGCTTTGTGTGTTCTGAAAAGTATTATTGAATCCTTGTGAGTTTACATAAATTTCTAATCAGTATAAACTTTGTGTTCATACTAATGAGTGCTGTGTGCTCTGGATTATGGTATTAATCCCTCAGGATATATACATGTGTGAGAAGTACTGTAAGCAAAAGGAATGGAGGAAAATAAATGAAAAAATATGGCTTTCCCTTCCCCTTTCCTTCTCTTCTCTAAAACACAGGCCAGCAATTTCATCAAAGGTACAGGCTGTGTCAGGGAGGAGTGGAGAGAGTAGACTGAGGAATAGCCATCACAGATGAAGGACCAGTTGGTTACATTGAGTAAATATAAAAATTGAGCAAATAATTAAATACATTAAGGAGCCAAATTTCACATTGCTAGAGAAGATAGTAACCAATGCATAGAGAAGTTTAGACTTGAGGTAGAAATATGAACTCATATACATATATACTCATATATACCTACATGTGCCTAGAATAATGATATCCCACTAACAATGAGTACATCACATACCTAGATCTTAGTTCCTCAATACCATCCTCTACCTGTCAATCAACCAGAGCTCCTTTAAGAAGCTCTAGTGTCCAGGAGTGGGACAAGAAAAATATAGGATAAACTCACAGATTTTTGTGACAGAAATAAGGAAATAATAAATTGATGCTTATTACAAGGACATAGGAACCAAAAATAAGGACATAAGAATGAACTGGAAGAGGTTTAAATTCAAAAGAATTTCAGTGTCAAGATAAATAATGATGCTAATTCATTAGTCCACACAAATATAATAGGAATAAATAAATCACTGAGGAAAGAAGAAACAGTTCTTCCTTAGAGTAGAATGCCAGTTCATGACAAAAATAATGATGAAAATAGAGAATCACAACTTGGCAAACAACGGAGAGATGGATGATTCAGACCACAGCCTTTAGAGTATGTCAATGCTGATGGTTGAAAGTTTGGATTTGGTGAGGAACAGAATATTGGCATAACCTCACAAGACCTCACCAAAATATACAATAGTAGATTATAAAGGGGGAAAGTACACAATTAAGTGGGAGAAACTTGGTAGATACCAAGATAAGCAGGTGACTGACTATAGTTAATACCCTTAACAATGAGATTGGCTGATCTGGTATGCCTCTTGTTTTGATACTCTGAGAACACAGCTTCACTTCATGATTTGCTACAAAGAACACATGATCTGGGTCTAGTCATGAGCAGATGACTCACGTTCAGGGTCAAGATATAAAATGTGAGACCTATACTCTTTAAACTGCCAAGGGTGTGAAAAACGATGACTTGTTACAGGTTTAAGCACTCTGAAGATCCATGAAAACTAAATGTTCAAGGATTTCAGATAGGATCTTGGATTTAAAGGGAAATGAGCTATTATTGAGAGAGTCACTGAAATTTGAATGAAATCATGTATGGGTGATAGGGCTGTATCAGTGTAGACTTCCTGATTTGGGGTGTTGTATGCTAATTATTTAGAAGAATGCCCTGGCTTGGGAAATACATTATAGAGTGCTTCAGAGTTATGGGGCATCATTTTATAGTTTCTCTCAAAAGTTTCAAGAAAAACACTAATGACAATAGGTATGCACGAAAGCAGGTTAACAGTTGAGGAATCTAGGTGAGAAATTCCTTGTATGATTGTACGTTTGAGATAATTTTAAAATAAATAACTAACAACAAAGAATTTTCTCAACTTACAGTGTCCCTGGATTTCACATTGGAAGGTGGTTTTTTAGTTATTCCAATAAAAATTTGAACTATTTGTAACGATTTTGTGGCCAGACTGTGTTTTTTAAATACAATTTCATTTCAAAGCTGGATTCGTAGAATCCAAAATTTCATTTAGGTTTCAGTATCTAACTTTCATTAAGTGCATGCAAAGATTTTCTTTACTGATACTATCCAACTTTTACTGAGCATATAAAAACATTTCATCTGTATTATTTTGTATATTCTCACAATAACCTTATGGTTTAGGCACAATTATTATCTCTTTTTCTAATTAATAAACTGGGACATTGTAGTTAGGATTAAGCTTGGATATATAGTGCAGGAAAAAAATAAAATGCTTACACAAACTTGAAGGTGAGTAGTTTAGGGTCATCATTGGGCTCTTTCCTTTCTGCTTTGCAGTCTTTAGCACCTGATTTACGTTTTTAAAATCAGTTCCTAATCCAGGATTGTTACTAGAGCTCTAGCCTCCCATCCACATTTTCTAGACAGCAATAAAGAAAAGAAGTAGGAAGTAGGACACTTATCTCTTTCCCTGAGTTAGCCTTCCCACAAAGTCCCAAACATCACTTCCACCATGACCAAAATTGTTGTATGGACACTCTCAGCTGCCCAGAAATTTGGTGAGTATCAGTTTTGCTGGAAACATTGCTCTGAATTCTGTTAGTAAAGAAGTCCCTTGATACTGAGAGGCAGCTAGCAATGTCTGCCAAAGTTAGAAAGCATTTATCCAAGGTCACTCAGCTAGTAAACTGAGGCACTTCAGTTGTTTGAAGGCTTGAGCATTTAACATGAGGGCAAACTGTTCATAACTGCAGGAGACAATGCAGGGTGCAGGCATCAGTCAACATTTATAACTGAACTGACACTGGCATTCATCCTAGGTTATGGCTTCAAGGTCATCAAAGGTCCTGGCCAAAGAATTAGAGAGGAAACAACACATGAGCGCTAAGTCATAATTGAGAGGATGGTGTATCTGAGTGTGTATAAAATATTCCCAGTAATCATTGGTCAGGAAATTCCACAGTAACATATACAAGTCAGAGTCTTGTGGTTGTTATTACACACCTGTTATTCCCATATATCCTGTGATACTTGGGAGATCTGTAGATGTTGTAGAACCTTCATAGTAATTTTCCAGAATCTAAGGGCTGAAATGTCACTCATTCCTCTTTCATATATTTTTCTCTACACACACCTGAAAAGTCTTCCCATAACTACAATATTCTCCTGTGGACTAAGAAGCAAACATCTGTACCTACTTCTGGTGTTCTCTAAAAAAGTAGCTTAAAGAATTTAGGCTTCTAGAAGTGCTTAGAGGTGTCTCCATGGAGTTTGCCAGCTGTTGGTTGTCTAAGCAGGAAGCCTTGCCCTACCAAATTATCTGGAGTTTGTGAAGACCCTGTAAGAAGGACTGTAAGAAGCAGTCCTCTGAGTGCTATAATACCTCCAAGGAAACAGGAGAGAACTAGGAAGTAGCAAGCCAAGACAAAAGATCATTTGTATAACTCAAACCTGGGGGGAAAAGTTTTGACATATTCTTTATTCACTCTCTGTATAATTTCACTTTCATAACGAAATCTTTTTAAAAAGCCAGAGGAGGGAAAAATTTAGTCTCCCCAAATAGTCCAAAGTAGAATTGCTTTTGGCCATTTCCAAATCTAAAAGAATCAGCCAAAATAATTTCAACCAAGTCTTTTTATAAAAGCAACAACAACAACAAATTTCCCTTGAGTATGAGGTTATGAAGGTCAAGGTCTAACCTGATGTAAACAAAAATGTCTCAGTAGAGCAGAGTTAGAGGTTAAGTAAATGTTTCTGACAATAGCAATTTAAAACAGAACCATTAAAAATAGATTTTGCTGCCTGTGTAAAAAGAAAAGGTAATGATTGTCTTTAATCTTTTCCTTGAGTTTTGAGTGAGAAATACTGCTAACATAAATATATTCTGGAAACACAAAAGAATAGACTTATGGCTTATCATGCAAATGACAATATCTAGACAAGTAAGGAAAATACTCCATCTATAGTGAATTGTATCTTAGTTATTTTGATAATATATATGCTTTTTAAAATTATTGACCTTTTTTTCAAAATGACACATGATAATTGGTAATGAGAAAAGAGTAAACAAAATAAAAATCACTTCTAATACAAATACTCCCTGAACACTGATTTATAGTAATAGAGTATTTTAAGTTCTTTTCTATAATTATTTTCAAGTATATGATAACTCCCTCCAATTAGCCTCATACTACATATACTATTCTGAAACATCTTTTCTCACTTAGCAAGCCAAAGTAAGCATTCTCCCCTGCATCATTAATTATCATTCTAAAACATTATTTGTAAATTGCAGCAAATGAGTCTTACATATGAACACAAATAACTTCTTCCACAAGTATTTTATTTTCAAACTTTTGCTATTATCATCAAGTGTGCAAGTCTGAATTTTTTTACAAGAACATTTATGTGAATCTCAGGATGAAGTATTAGATTATGTAACTTTTTTCTTAGGATAACTTTATAGAAAGGAAATTACTGGACTAAGTGGCAAGAACATATTTAGGTATTTGGAAAATGCCATTTCCAACACGACATATAGAGTTATGTATATCTCTATTTTAATAAGTGAATTGCTTTTATTTCTTGAATTTCTAATAAAGTTGAACATTTTTTCCCATATACTTAGTATCTATTAAATGATTTCTTTGGGTTCATTGTCTTTTGACACTCATTGTTTTCTCTTAGCACATTTTTTTATTAATTTGTTAGAACTTATATATATTCTAAGTGGCAAATATTTTTGCTTATTTAATTATTTTGTTCATGATTTTTTTGTCACTGATGTTATAAGAAAACCTAAGTTTTTATGTAGTAAAATCTACTAATTTTTTCATTAATTTGCCTGCATGTTTATAACATCCTAGCCTATAACCAATTGGATAAATATTCAATCTTATTCAATTAAATCACTGGAATTTAAGTTATATTATAGCGTAAGGAATTATAAAACAACCTGGCTTGGGATCTTTAAGTGATAATTTAGACCACCCAGTGGAGACATGATCAAGAGAAAAAACCAACATGTCCCAAGTTTCTGTAAACAGATGGGATTTCTGACACTATAATATACAAAATGGAAGCCACTAAAACTTTTCTGAACAATGAGAAACTGTCCCATCCAGGTGAAACTCAAAAGAAGTGTATTTTCCAGTACCAACCCATAAGAACCAACAAAGAGGAACCATTTTCAGGCAAAGCACCTACAATGGGTATTGGAAGAAAGTGAGTCTACACATGTGCACAAAGGCAAATAAAAAAAATTGAGATTAGTAAAGAATTGGTGAGGCAACTATATTTAGACTGAGTTTTGAGTAATTGCTTTCAAAAAGACAAAGGATTTGCCTCACTTGCTGTAGAAGCCCTGATGGAAGACATATAACCTTTGGATTAGTGTGGAGTCACAGAAAAAAGTCTGAAAGATAACAAAGAAGGATGTAAAAACCAGGGAAAGATGCTTTTCAAATAGCACCAAAACAGAGTCAAAGCTGGTTTTGCAATTGTATTTAACCAGCGACTTTATCAACTCCTAGTAGGGTCGGGCAGGGCAGGGTAACAACAGTGTGCTTTATGCTGTCATTTCAGCATGATTCTTAAACTTTTGGTTAAGCTTAAATTTTTCATCATAGTGTGAATTCACCATCAATTTTTTCCTGATGTTTTACAATATCTCTAATTCAAAGAATTCACTCAAATATAATCAAAGGCAATATTCTCATTTACATGGTCTTCTGTGACATCCAACAACAAAATTTAGGTATCAGAGTAGAAGTGCTAAGTTTAAAGGTCCCTCTTTAGAACATTATAAAAGCAATGCTGATTAGTCTAGGAATGAGTAGATGAGTGCTCAGGCATTGGTATCAGAACTGGATTCAAATAGAAACTTCCAGATTTCTAGCTATCAAATTTTGTGTGAACTGATTATGTTCTCTCAGCATCTAATTCCCAATTTGTAAAATGACGATAATGTTCTCAACATCATAGAGCTGAAGTAGGGCTTAAATGAGATAATATACAACAGACATTTAATAATTATCTAGCCACATAAGCACAATTATTTATTTTGCTCAATAAGTGGGGACTATCCCTGTTACTGCAAGTAGCAAAGTTAATTAAGTTGAAAAATTAATAAATATTTCTGTAACATTTCCCACATGAAAATTCAAGTAAAATGATCAAGCCTAAGATCTGTGTCTGAGTGATAATTGATTGGCATCCTATCAATTAGTGTATTTGGGAAATTTAAAAGGAAAAACGTATTAAAAAGTAAGCACTCTCTTGCAACATGGCATTACCAAATTGGGGATTTAATGGAAATATAATCAATATTGAAAATCATTAGTAATCTCACTTAATGTTTGGTTGTTCAAGAGGCTGATTGTAACCTTTTCTCAATATGCAGCAAAACCAGATGCAGTTTCATTATTTGACATTTATGGACTCCTTATCATATCTTGGGAGTTATGCTAACTGTTCTCACTTAAATTCCCACTGAACCTTAAGATAACCATGAGATGAACACCATTATTAGTCACAAGGTACGCAAAAGGAAATGGAATCACTAAGGATTTAAGGAAACTATAAAATCAGATAGCAAGGAAATTGGTGAGGTGGACCTTCCACTCGTTTTCAGCTCCATACTCTGTGCATACACCATGAGGCACAGAAACTAATCTGTTCGAAAGTCTCAAAAGCAGCCATCCTTGCAAATGCAACTGAGAAAGGAAAACATAGAACCTTACCCATGTAATTAGAAGTTAGGGCAATGATTTCAAAGCTTTAGCTGAATCTTCATATAGCTAGAGAAGGAACCATTAAGAGTGGTTTGGAATTTTCCATTTTTTGCTTGTTTTGTGTTCAAAGGAGATTCGGGAACTTGGGGTGGGAAAATAAAAAGGAAGGAATTGAGTGTTATAATACAGTAACTTGCAGATTAAGATGAATAAAATATATAGATATGGATATGTATTTTTCTTTAAGGACTGAGAGAAATCTGAAAACCAATGTTGCTCTTTAGAGGAAATGTGATTTAGGCCCCCAAATCCCTCTTGGACATTTAAAGGAATAAAAATCATTTGAAATTTTCACTGAAGCAGACATTCCCGAGGAATATTTTGGTCACTTTGACCTTTTCTGTGGTTCATAGAGAGGCAAAGCCTACTGGGTACTTAATTAGGGAAATGTTCTTTGAGAGGAGTGAGACAGATGGGGGCTTGACTATGTTGTGTGTTGGGGTGAGGTTTCCTTAAGGAAGGTAAGAAAGTCGGTGCATGACTTAGATCCCGGGAGAGGATGGCGACAGAGTACATAGGTTCTGACTGTATGGGTTCTGGTTTTGGAGCTATGAGCATAATCCTGTGTTGTACACAGTTTTATATACCATAATGTATGTCATAATGTCCAACAGGATTTTGTGGAGTAGTGAGAAAAGGCAAGGATGAAGTCCTAAGAATAAAGAGACCCACCCCTTGTTTACGCACTTTTTCTGAGGTCCTCCTATAGTTGGCTGAGATCCATCCCCTCAGTTAAGACAGGAGCTGTGGAGAGAAAGTTAGAGCAGGAAAGAGGCAAACTTTCCTTTAACCCACCTATTTTAGAAGTATTTAAGAGAAAGGAGCAGTAAGAAATGATTTAAAATACCTAAAGGAAACTGACAAGTACTGACTACAAATAATTCTACCTCCTACAGATTTGAGAAATGCCATCCACCAGGAAATGATCTAGCGCCCGGAGTTTTTAGGACCACTACTGTTAGGGGAAAGTACGATTCTTTTCAAAAGTGCAAGTTAAAAGGAGCACTTTAAAGTTGGATTCTAATTTTCTGAAAGACAATTAGAATTAGAATTAGAATTTATTGTTTTTCTCAACAATAAAAGATAACAGAGTTGACCCTCTGATCACTCCTACTGAACCTAAAAGGCCATCTAAGGGAAAACAGGATGTGGCTATGAACAGTGACACCTCTGCAGACCACAAACAGCCAACAGATGACAAAGCCCCAGTGTTTCCGGAAAGTAGAAAGAAAAGCATGAATTAAAAGGAGAACAATGATTGTGGAAATGGTATTGTTAATTTTGCCCACAAACTAAACAGTTCTACTTTCCTACTCTTGCTAGATCATTTTCACCTGAGGATAAAGCCTGGAAATGAGCTTCAACTCATCAGATGCCCTTTTGCCTTTCCACGGCCACTGTGGATTTTCATGTCCATTGTCATTTTGTGATCTTTTAAATGACAGATTTGTTAATCCTAGCAGGAAATCCCTAATCATACAAACAGATTACATATATCCACATATTTTATGTGTATTAAGTATGTGTATATGGGGGTAGCCATAGTCACTTAAATTCACTAAGTGGAAGAATGAGTATAAGGATTGTTACCAGCTCGCAAAAATAATTCATGCTTAGTCTAAAACATTTTGTAGCAAGATTTGAGATTTCTGTTAAAATGTATGGAGAATGAATACAGAAATATCTGAGTAGAAGATATTTTGCAGTTTTCACAATTGCTCTCACAATCAGAGTGCCTATAAAAATGAACGAGCAAAAAAAAAAATCAATTCCAATCAATAAAGCAATAGCAGTACATTAAGACATTATTCACTCTAGCACTCAGCTCTTTCCTCTGGCAGCATTTACTTTAAATACCCTTAATCCAGGTTCAAGGAGCTTTAGAATTTGAAGCAGTTGTAAAGGAAGGCATTATCATTTAAATCTAACTAATTTAGAAGAACATTAGCTCAAGAGCAAAATATTAAGCACAATCTATTAAATTTACTATTTCTGCTATTCATCAATTTAACCGATCGTTACAAATAAGTACAATATAAAGGCAGTAGCCCAGGCAGTTAAACTAAATGAAAAAGAAAAGTGAAACTATGTGATTTTTAAGAAGTCAGATTTTAAAAGTTCTCTTTCTTTCTCACCCTCCTCCTTTTGTATCACTTGTAAAAAATAATTAGAAATGGTAAAAGTCAATATAAAGGTCCAGATGCCAGCATATGAATAGACTATTCATGAAAAAAGTAGTCTTGCTCCTTTTAAGTGACACAAGGTAACAAGAGTCTTGTTAAGTTCGGAGGAAAATAGTGGCAGGGACATTTCTCCTTAGATCCTACAGATTCTTAGACTGGTAGTCCCATTGCATCAACTATTGCATATACTACATATAGTGGTTTCCTATCATTAACCATGTTATTTTAAAACTTTTGATATCAAAACTACTACCAAGTTACAAGTCTGAGGGAAGGAACTGAGGAATTGTCTCATCTTTTTTTTTTTTTCCCACCCCCGACCCTAATGATTCACAAAGTGTTTGGTCCATATCAACTGCTCAATGGCTGACCAATGAAAGACAAAACATTTTCTCAGAATTGTACTTTTTTTTCTTTGTCTTAGCCTCAGTTTTGGACTTGGCTCTTCGGTCTTTACATATCCAACTTAATTTGTCTTCACTCAGGTAACCAACAAGCAGCTTTTTGGCTAAAAAGGCATCTCTCAATAACTAGTTTTGTTATTCGGAAACGTCCCTTATTTTGCATTCTGTTTTGCTGTTTACCTTATTTTGTTCTATTTTTTCATCTTGGCACTTGAATAACCTGTCTGTTCTTTGCTAAAATGCTGTTACTAATGGAGGAAGAAAACACGTGAGATTTATGTACTGAAATTTCTTATATTTTGTTGCTGGAACACTTTGAAATCCTCTAATTTTGTACAGAAACTGTCAACAGAAGGGACAAACTGATGATTTGTAGATGGAAATGTAAGTCTAAGTTTCTGTGTTGCCAAGCTGCTCATTTTAAAAGCACAGTGAATTGCAGTAGTAAATCCACAGAATTGGAATGCGCCTGCTCATTTCTCAAAGTGTGAGTGATAAGCAATGTTCCCCTGCCATGAATGATTTTTGTTTACCTCATTGATGATTTGCAATGAAAAATATCTCAACAAGTTACTAGTCATCTCTCTTTAAAAAAAGCGAAATAATTACAGTAATCTTTTGGTGGGTATTGAATATTAAATATCTGGTCTTTTCTTTTGTATTTTTGACAGCCTCTAAAATTATATGCCAAATTGGTAATGTAGTCATGGTTTTGTAGACTAACAGTTCAAAGAAAACCTGAATTCATCCAAACTGAAATCATTTCTGAAGTTACATTATATAATAATATCAGTGATAAAAGTGCCAGCTAATGAAAAGAGACTCACATTTACCTTCTTTGTAAAAAATAAAAAATTCATCTTGGGATAATGAAAAAAAATCTGTAATTAAAGTGATACAATGGCAAAGAACATCCCATCCACCCAACAATGACCTAAAATCAGTTTTCTCATTAGAAGGTAATAATTTGGACTTACAGAAAAGTAAAAACAGAAATTAGAAGTCTCCTGATGGGTATTTTTTCTGTAGACTGCCATAATCTCTAACGCTTCTTGTCCTCATTCCATAAACAACAAAAAATGAAAGCAATGACAGCACAAATGTCCTCCCCATTATTCCAGACTCAAATTCATTCTTCTCTCCTACTATCACTCTTGACTTCTGTGACTTATATTAATTTTTCTACTTTTCATTCACATATAGCATTTTTATCAGCTTAGCATTATGGAATGTTTCTGTTTTACATCCAAATTGTAGTTTTTCTAATACTAATAGCTAATATCAGGTGTTTGCAATGCATTAGTCTCTAATTTAGTGTCTTATGCATGTCAGCTTCTTTCATCCTTATGAAACTGTGTTAGCATCTCCACTTTAGACATGAAAAACAAGCTCAAGAAGGTTAAATAACTTGTTCACAGACACAGCTAGAGTCTGGGTACAGTCGTCTATCAGAATACTATACCAATTCAGAAACATCTCCAGCTAGAAGCAACAAACCTCTTCCCTGATACCTAATACAATGTTCTCTGGAAGCAGAGAAACATCATTTCTGAGTTCTAGGTATCTAATACCTGGTAAAGTGGAGGTATTTAGTTGAATTTAGTCACAAACACTTAACAAATTTTTTCCTCTGACCTAACTTTGGAAGGTGGAGTCATCCTCTGAGACACTTCAGCTGACCCAAAAAAATGCTTGGTGTAGCTAATCACGGCAGAGCATATTGAGTAAGAAGGGAGAAAGACTGTTGAGGGCAGAAAACTTCAGCTCCAAACCAGTCACGATGTGCAGATTTCATTTAGGGGCAGACTTCATGTTACTGGATTAACACCTATGATTATTCTCTGGAATGAATGCTTTGTGGACAGACTGAAAATGCTGTTATATTCATAAATGAGACAAATATTACAATTATGAATATTCAATAAAATGGCAGAGGGAAGCCTAGATTTCTTGTGCACTTGTTTAGAAGCCTGGTATTGGATAATTTGCATGTCTTATTCTAATGTAATACTCAATAGAAGCAGTTTCAGTTTGGGTATGGTTCAAGTGTGTTCCCCTAAGGTTCAAATGCTGGAAGTTTGGTCTCTAGTGTGGTGATGCTGAGGAGTAGAACCTATAAGAGATGAGGCCTTATGCAAGGTGATTAGGTCATTGGAAGTGCTGCTCTCAGTAGAGATTAATGTGGTTCTCAAGGGACCTAGTTCATTCTCATAAGAGTGGGTTGTTACAAAGCAGTTACCTCACAAGCTTGCACACTTCTGCACACTGCCTGTTCCCTTTCCATTTTTTATGATGTTGTGACCCAGACAAAAGGTCCCTACCCAGAGTTGAAATAGATGGGCTCAGTCGATCTAGACTTTCAGCCTCTACAGTTGTGAATTAAATAAGAAAGTTGACTATAAAATGATGTTCTTATCCTCATTTTTATATTGTTATATTGTTTTTATAACCAAGGAAACTGAGAAGGACATTTTACTCTCAAAGGTTACTATTTGCTCACCACTGCATATGTTTTAACTTCCAGTTTTCAATTACCATACAAGTTCAGTATGAATATCTCCATTTTTTAAAGTTGATGAAATTTAGACTTGTGGCAAGGTCAACCAAGGGACCAGAATTCCAACACTATGTTCTTAACCAAATGACTTAAATTCTTAAAAATAATTTAACTACAAGAACATAAATCACTCAAGTAATATTTCCAAGGTGACAAAAAGGTGTGATCATGGCCCAGAGCCATCTAGAAAAGAATGCAATTTAACTCTGTGGTTATAGCTAACTGTCTATTTGATGTCTCTGTTTATGTCTAAGTAGTATGTCCAAATGTGAACTTATTATTTCCCCCAGATCTATTCTCCCTGTACCTTTCCCCATATTGACTGATAGCAAATCAATTTCTTCTCTTCCCCCAGGCTAAAAAACCCTTGAAATCATTCTTAAGCCTGTCTTTCCTACCGTCCAAATCATTTGAAATCATTCTGCTTCTCTTTTCATAATTTATTAAGAATTTAGTCACTCCCATGTCCATTGCTACATCCTCATTCTGAGCTTTTCTGGCTTGGTCTGTCCCCATTTTTGCTCTAGCTCCACATTACTTTGTTCTCAACAGAGCAGCCACAGTGATTCCTTTTACTTGTCAGGGCCCATTCGGGAGACAGGAATCATATGTTATTTTAACAGACGATTTAATATAAATCATTGCTAAATGGAATTAATTGTTAACTGAGGAACTCAATAAGCAAAAAAGTATAATGAAGATAGAAATAGAAAGAAGCAGCTATCATGGCTGGAGAGTGGAGGGAAAACATCATAAATATTACAAAATAGTCATGCATATGTCTAAGGGTCACTGGCAGGTGCTAATGTTTCTGAGAGGGTGGGTGTGATAAGCCTAGTTATAGAGTGCTAGAAACACTGCAAACTTCTGCTAAGGGAAAGGACTGTTAAAGTACTAGGTTGAAGAAGCACTGTTGGGAACAGGAAGCCGACAGCAAGCCTACAAGGAACAAATAGGAAGGAGCAAGTCCTGTGTCCCTCTTTCATTCTTTCTGTTCCCTACTACTACCTCTTGCTGATAGAGCCTAACCAGGAGAAACTTGTGAAAAACTTGTGATACTGAGTCTCAGCCTCAGTATCACAAAGTCAAGGATAAGAAGGATGAACTTGGAGTTGAGAGACAATAGTTTGATAACTGGTACATTCATTTTTAAAAGTTAATCAGAGCATGCTTGCCTTTGCAGGGGCTCACGTTTTACTGCAATAAATGCTGAAGTCTTTACAGTGACCTAAGGGTCTCCTATTCTCTGGTCCCCAGGTCTCTGACCTTCTCTAACTCCTCTTTCCCTCTACTTCAGCTACTGTGCTCTGGCCTTCTTATTCTTCCTGGGTCACACTTGCCACATTACTATCTTGAGGCCTTTGCTCAGGCTATTTCTTCTACAGCCTGTGGAATGTTCTGTCAGTTATCTATATAATGAAGTCCTCCTTCTCCTGTCGTTTAATCACATCTCATCTTTTCAAGACTTATCCTAACAGCCCTATGTAATACAGCAATCTGCCCTCATGTCCACATTCTGTTTTCAATTCTGTGCACTGTGTTTTCTTCTTTTTTCAATAGCACCCATTCCTGTCTATCAGTGTATAATTTGTTTATGTTGACTATCGTGTCCTCTTTTCTTTGCTGCTATAATGCAAGCTCCATAAGAACAAGGACCTTTGTTTTTCACTTATATGGCTCAAGCATCTAGAAAATGCCTAGCATACAATAGGAACACATTAAATATTTACAGAAGTGAAAAGATTTCCCTTTAGTCATTTCTAAAGTTATTTGAAGGAAGAGTGACCATAAAGTTAAAATGTTCTCAAAGTAACTTATTTGGGATATCTTGAGTTACTTGGATGTTTTGTAGTTGCTTTACTTGTAAGTATAAGGAATTATGTTTTTCTTTCCCTAACGTACAGATTAATTTACTTTTTGTAGGTTAAGCCTTGCAGAAGCAGAAGAGTCCTGAAATATAGCAGTTTCATGAGAGGAGGTGACTTCGAATAAAATTTTGTCTCAAGTGGTTGATTCAGTGGTTGATTCTAGGCAAATAAAAGAGTCAAGTACTCAGCAAGATATGCAAGCACAAAACAACTGCACTGCTAAGATATTGAAATCAAGTCAGTATCTTCACTTACACATTCCTAATTATTTCCCATAAATCCAAAGGGACCAGTGTTAAGAGGCATTTTTATTTTGCCTGAAAAAAAGTAGCATTTTAGATTAAAAAAAGTGTCAGTTACATCCTTGTTTGTTTTATACCATTTCATTAACTTGAACCTATATGTTTCATCTTTTTTTTGAACGCTTATTGAATTTCACAATAGAGGAATGAAAAAAGTTCATAAAATTATATACTGAGAGATTTTCATGAATATTTTGAGAGAAAACAAATTGAGGTAAATCCGTAATAATATTGTGTTTTAAGACAACCTGATGGATATATTTCAAAATTGCTAATTCCCTGCTGCTCTGATCTTTGTGAGTCTGTGGTGTGACTGTTTTGTTGTGCTCTAGAAGGGTGGCTTGGGAACACTGGGAAGCCCCAGGCAGGAGGAGCCTGCTGTGTTGGTAGGCAGGCATAGAAGAGACAAAGGCGCTGCAGTGTTCTCTTGCAGACAGGACAGGATCACACTCCCTCTGAGTGATTAGCCTCTGGGGTACCCAATGATAACAGACTCATGCAGGTTCTCAAAACAAAGTAACAGCTTTCATGAGGCCAATAACTTCTGGCCTGTATGAGCCCTGGGAATGGGCTCTCCTCCCTCAGAGAAGCCTCCCAAAGCCTATTCCCCATGACTAGAAGAAGGTTTAAAAACAAAACAAAAAAAAAAAAAACCCTTTCTCAAGCTTGCAGAATAAGGAACAGATGATTTCAGAAGGCAGATGGGAGCTCCTGGACACCCCTAGATATGTTCTTGAAAGCGAGGGGGAAAAGGAGAAACCTCTGCAGAGTGGAGAGTTGATAACTTGCTGACTGAGCAGTGACAAAGCACTAACAGGAAGGGAGAGGCCCTGTTCAGCCTGAAGGCAAAACAAACTGACAACTGCAGGAACACAACGACAGACAGTGAAGTCAAAATAGGCATACCGGGAGCTGTCTCAGCAGGCCTATGCTGAGAAAAACCCAGCCTGGTCTTAAATCCATGTGGGATAAAGACAGGACAATTTAACAAGAGAAATGAATGCGAACCATAAAAAAGCTGCATATAATCCTATCTGGGTCACCTATTAGAGCATACCACGTAAATACTACATGAGGATGTCGGTCTTAGAAGAAAATTGCACAGAGATTTCTTTTCCCCAATAGGATGGTTTTCTGAAGCACCCAGCTTTATTGAAATTAATAACTTCCTCACCCATTTTTTTCTCTCCCTGAGTATAAAATAAGTTAGGAAGAAATCACATGGGATGGAAAAGCCCTCAACAGAAAAATTATAAAGAAAAGCAAGCTTTTATCTTCCATAACCATGTACCCTTCCTCTCATTCAAAAACAAACAACAAAAACCCACAAGCACACTCTGCTTCTTGGCTCCACTACTTGTCTTCAAGGAAAAGTTGCTTCCTTGGAAGAAAGTGTGGAAGGAGAGATCTAAGAGAGATCTTTTAGTGATGGGTGTGAATTTGCTCTACACTTCATGTTTGAGGGCCACATCTGGAAGAAAATGTGCTGAGATCAAGGATAGAGCAGCAGCTTCTTTCTTTTTAGCAGGTTCCAGATACTTCTTCCTCATGATAAATACTTTCTACAAACTCGTGCCCTTTCAACCAAGAATTACTTGCCAGCAGAAATGTTTAGCATCTGAGATTTTGGTTGCACAACTGCTTTGGAGCCTACCTCAAGGGCTGAATTTCTCTAAGCTGACTACTGTGCTCATTTTCCTAAAGACATTTTGCTGGGACTCCATTTTAGATACTTTTAACTTTGAAATAGCTCATACCCTGAATGTTCTTTTCTCAATTCTTGACATTTCATCTTCAAATTTCAGCCCAAGACTTCAAGAAACTTGATTACTTCAGCTACATAGTCGACATGATGGGAGAGAGTGACTTATTTACCCACAGTTCTCTTCTCTGGGAAAATATTCCCCATGTTTCCTTTTGACATAATAGGTTAAGCTTGCTCCATGTGCTCCTTCTTTACAGCACAATAAATAAGGCTAGCGGTAGAAAACCTGTTCCAAAGCCAGTCAAGTCATATTAGGCCAATCCTCACTCTTTTAAACTTGAACTCAAAGACAAAGAGTCAGTCAAATGTGTCTCTAAATTTTGACATTTGCCTCCATTCCCTAAGAAACTTGTAATACTGGCCTTTTCAGAATTTGCATAATGAGATAATGGTTATGTTTAACTTTTCCAAATATACAGTTATATTCGGATATGAAAGATGGATATTCAAACTGCTCATGAACCTCCTCTCCATAATTAAAGACTGAGCTATGCACAGTCTATCTGGAGTAGACATGCTAACTCAGCTGAAAATCAGAGATGTAGTTGCCAAATGGGAGTATTGAACCTATATGATAAAATTAAGGGGTCAACCTGTGAAAGCCATGGAAGCCAGACTAGTGAAAGAGAGACAGAAAGTAACAGAAAACTAGAGCTGAAAGAAAACATGCAGACCCTGAGAAATGGACTCAAGTCGTTCTGTGACTATTTGGAAATGCAGAACTGATTTTGTTTCTTATATCCAACTAGTTGTAGTTAACAGAAGAACTGACTGTACTTTACCTCATGTGTTTGTAAGCTTGTCTTAATGTGGAAGCCTCTGTTTATCTAATGCAGAACTAGAAAGTTTTGTTTTTGAAGCCAAGCCAGACTTCACTTAAAGTACCAATAATAGGTGATCTGGTCTTCAAGTTATTACAGCAACAGAACTAAAATCCACTGTCCCTTCAATAGAGCAATTTTGGACTTTTTCTGGCTTTAACTGTGTATACATTTTATCTAAACTCACAATGATTTAAAGTATTAGATTTTAAAGTAATACAAAATGTTTAATGAACCATAGCTTTGTTCATAGTGTTTATTTTCTCTTCTTTTTGATGTTCTACAAACATTTAGTATAAGTAAGGCAGATGATGTGGTAATGATGTTTAGGAATTTGAACTGTATAGTCATAATATTCATGATAATAGCATTCCTAACCACAGAATAAAAAGATTATGACCTACCTTGTTAATGAGAGAGGAGGCAAATAATTTCATTGATTTTCTACAACAACTGAAAACTAAGTGTTCATTATAATTTTGAAAAATTCTCTAGAAAGAAAGCTATTCACAGACATTTAAAATGTTTCAGAAAATCAAATATATAATGAATGGGAACACCAATATTTAAATTCAGCTATCTTTATGATAAATCCAATAATGTCCCTAACAGTTAGCAAATTCATCTTTATTTTGGATGAAAGAAAATTTGGACTGAAATAAATTGTCTTGTCTACTTTATAATGTGATGTTTGTAATAGCCACTCATAGACAATTTTCCTAACAGACAGGTATCCAATAAGAAATGCCAAGAGGCCATGGGATGTTCCGAAGACAGCAAAGCTATGTCACTGTAGATGTTTCACTGAGCTCCTAACCAGGGAAGAAAAGGCATCTTTCCAGTCCTGAGGATTAGAGCAAAGGTTTTAATTCACTCTGCCCCTTTATTGTGTCCTTGCCCCTTTCCTTTGCGCTATCTTCTGAAAATGACATAAGCTGTGTATAATCCTAACTGCCTAAAGACAGTGTCTTTTCTTTATATTTTGGTGCCTGTTTCATCTCCCTTCAAATTACTCCCCTTATGCCCACCATGTATCTAATACATACATACAGCCAGATTATCGAACCCGCATACCAGAATTGCCGTTTCACTGCAATGCTAGCAGACTACACTGAGGAAAGGAGGTTTTGAATTAGAGCCCTTGGAAGCAGTAACAGTACATGTGTTGGTGAAGATCTTGTCTACTGTATCCATTATGAACTCCAAAAAGCAAAAAAGAAAACTTAGTTGTGATTATGTCCTCTGTGTTCCTTATGAAGTCACCAAATGAATGCAAACAATTTAATCATCTAGGGTCAGTCAAAACTGAGGATTTTTGACTACCAGGTAAGGACCTCTAAATAAAAATCTTTTTCTGTAAATGCTATTTTTTCTGTCAATCTCAATCTAATTTATCTAAAACAATTCTAAAGTGCAATTGTCAGCTCAATACCATCTAATGGGTTTCACTGTTTGGTTTCTTGGACTTATCACAAGTGCTGATAACTTCTTGTATACATTAACTAATAGGTCTCTTTCAAAGTACGCTGACATCTAGCTTAGTGTTAAATGGCTTTTAATGAGCTCCAAACAACCCCCTCCATCCTTAGTTTCTGCAAGTGAAGCCCATTTTCCCTATTATCTGCAGAACTAATGGATTGTGCATACCAATGAATGTGAATCAAGTCTAGACCTTAACTGGATAACTTCAAACCAGATTACTATCATGAAGACAAGCCATTCTCATGATTGACTTTTTTAAAACTTCTTAGCCAGATACGGGGCAAACCATAGACATAGCTCCTGTGTCAAAGTATTTATTCAAATGATCTGAAGAGTTTCATGGCAATTGAAGAAATGTGATCTTTGGGACAGTCTAATTAGAAATCCAATATATTTGGCACGCTGTGTAAATTTTATTGAAAACTTGGAGGATGCATGTACTATTTATCAGCCCAACTTTCCTGACAAATACCTCATTTTTCCCATTTGCATTTCTGTTGCATCTTAAGGAAATGTTTCTGAACCTAAACCAAGTGAGGCAAGGGCACATCAATTATTTGGTCAAGATGGGGAGTGTAAAGAGTACACTCCACCAGAGGTAGTCCTGATAGATGAATAATTCACGTTTTGTTATGTCTTAGGGTGTGTGTGTGTGTGTGTGTGTGTGTGAGCATGTTTTCCTTCTTTCTTTGAGATTTGGAAAGCATTTTAGTCAATTTCCTCTTACTATAATAAATACACGACATAATCAACTTACAAAGAGAAAAGATTTGTTTTGACCATTTTGGAGACTCTAGTCTACAATTGCTTGGCCTTTGTTTTGGGGCCTATAGCAAAGTAGCATATCATGGCGGGAATGCATGGCAGAGCAAAGGTGCTCACTTCATGGCTGGAAATCAATAGAGAGAGAGACCGGAGTCCTACAATCCCCTTTAAGGGCATACCACAAAGGGCCCAAAGACCTCTCATTAGACCCTATATCTTAAAGGTTCCACAACTTCCAACTGCACCATTTTGGGGAACAAGTCTTTAGCACATGACCCTTTGGAGGACATTGGAGATCCAAACTATAGCAGATGGGTATACATTGAGTTTTTCTTTCAGCTTTTCATGGTCAACTCAAAGCACCTGACAACTGATAATTGACTGTTCCTTGTGGTCATTTGCTCCCTTGGGCAACACAAATCCTTAGCACATAACCTGCTGGGAGTAAGACCAGCAAGAACAAAGATATCATCAGTTTCATAGTCACTGTTTTCATTGCTACTTTTCCTTGATTCCAAAAGCATTTCCCAGTTCATGGCATGCTTGCTTCTAGAAGGAAAAAAGTATGCAAAAAAAAAAATGCACCATATACAGTATCTTTAGAGAAAATCACATAAATATTTTATAGACTGTACAGTAAATAATATATATGTTTAGAAAGGCAATGTAAATATTTTATAGACTGCAGAGTAACAGTTAAGGTCAAAATGAAATCACTGTGTTTGGAGAAATACAGTTTGCCCTAAATCGTACCACACAATTTTACTGTAGCTTAGTATAATACAGTTCATAAATCACTGCATATTCTGCATTGCCTGGGAGATCAAGAGTCCCAGGCACCAAGTGGGCTCCTCCCTTCATTCCCTACTGATCTGAAAGATCCTCACTCCCACCTCACCACTCAAGGCCCTGCTTTGAACTATGGCAGTGTTCAATACCTGTTCAACAAATGGAACCAGGGCATATGAATGAATCCCTGATCATCTACTTTTTACAAGGAAGGTGAAGAGAAAACTGATCAGGAATGAAGAGAGAAAGTACTTAATGAATTCCACGTGTAACCTGTGTTCTGCATATTTTTTCAGGTGGCTGAGAACACATTATCTTGGTTTCCTGAAACACACTCCTCATAAGATTTGATTGGCTAGTCCAGGGTTCAGTTATGCATCAATGCCATTGTGATGCTTAAATATTATAATATTTACCAGATTGTGTCAAAAAGACACAGGTGCGTTCTGATAAATGGATAATGTAAATATCAAAATATTCAGAGGAAGGGCAAAGCAGTGTCAGGCACCTCATTTTCCAGCTAACTGAAAAAACTAGAATGAGAAATAATGTGGAATCTATGTAAAAAGAAATCTTTCTATGATTAGTTACTTGGAGAGAAGAAGAGTACTTTAAATGGCTGCAATAATCATGTTTTGGAGAAAAAAAACTCTGAACAGAAATAACAGATTTTAAAAAGAAACTAATAGGTTTACAGACTATATTTAGATTCCTTTGATTAGTCAGTTAACTATAAGAAAAGAGACAGAAAGGACTCAAGGAATGGACAGAGAAGATACAACTTAGAAACCACAAAAGAGTAAAGCTGTTACAGAGATTACAGAATCACATTGAAATAATTCATACATGTTGCTAAAAGCAAAAGCAGGAAGATGTCCCTAACGATGGTGACTCAAGTATAACATCACCTGGGAGCTTGTTTAAAATGTAGATTTCTGAGCCCCAATCCCTGAGATTCTAATTTATGAAGTTTATGGGGCCAGGTAATGTACATTTGGGGCAAGCTTTACAAGTGATTGTGATGAAAATAAGTTATGAGTCACACTTTAGACAACCTTGGTTATCATAGCAAGATGTGAGGGCACAGAAGGGGAGGAAATCTATGAAGATAGAGACTAGATAAACATTCTAATCTATGCTCTCTGTCAACTATTATAAATATGTGGCACTGAAAATCACTGATGTCACCATGCTCTTAATAAAAGGTTAAATTAAACTTTATATTAGCAAGGAAAAGAAGGTCAAGGTAGAGGTATTACACTATAAGTGAACAGTTGTCATACTTCATATAATAGAGCTCATCTTTTAGAAACAAATTGTTTTTCAATACCTTATGTCTTATAAATGATGGATAATGTATCAATTGAACTTTTTTTGACTCTTTGAATATAAGAAGATTTTGTTATTATTTTTCTTTAGACAGGGTCTTACTATGTGACTCAGGCTGGACTTTAATTTGTTATCCTTCTGCCTAGACTCCCAAGTGCTGGGATTATAGACATGTACCACTCTACTTGGCCATTTGTTCTTTTGAACAAAGAAAAGACATTTGTTTTCTTGAGTGATATGAAAGCATTACAACAAAATAAACTGACCACATGAGAAAATGGAAGGCAAACACAGAACAGAAATATGCCAATGAGGCTGCTTTGATTACCAGTTGCTGTGTAACAAACCCCAGAATTAGCAGCTTAGAACTACAACTATTTTGTTAGGTCTAACAATTGTGACCCAGGAATTTGGACTGGGTTCAGCTGGATGGTTCTTTTGTTCAACATGGTATCAATGGAAGTTACATGGTGGTTTTCAGCTAGTGGATGGGCTGGTCTAATGAGTCCAGAATGGGCTTACTGCTGTGTCTGATTTCTTGCAGGAAAGGACTAGAAGACTGGACTCAGGTAATACTGTCTACTACAGTATTATAATAATATTAATCTCTCTTGCAAGTCAGGGTCAGTGCTCCCAGAAACAAAAAGTAAATGATGTTTGCTATTTAAGGTCCAAGACTAGAAAATGGTACAAGGTCACTTATATCCTGTTTTATTGGTCAGAACAATTCAAGAGAGTGTGTCAATGACTTTGTACCCTGATATTTTAAATCTATCACAGAAAGTATTGTAGAAATGCATGTAAATATTTTTTATTCAGTAGTACCTTAGTATGACTAAATGTGTAATCATTGTCTCCTTCTCTTCTCCAAAAAGATAAAACCTTCAAAGAAAAGTTAAACACAAAATTAAGATGTTTATGAGTCACACTGTTATCTTACTAATACTATATGGAGTTCTCTAAAGCAAAGATCCTAAATTTTGTTTGGTCTAATGACAAAGTGCTGTATGTTCATTTGTTCTAAAACATGTTACAAGAAATATGCTGGTAATGGTAACTAAAGAGTACTTTTCAAATAATTTACATATTTTTAAACTAGACTTGGGTTCATTAGTGCTTTCACTTACATGTGAAGTCACATATAATTCCTAGAAATGCTTCTAGCTCAGGATAATTTATGGGAGTGCCCCAAGCAGGTAGAAGTCACCAGCTCCTGACTGTTGGTCAGGAAAAATATTTCTTGAAGCTGAGATAAGAGTTAAGAGTGCTTCAGACAGCAGGAACATGTCTAAAGGTCTTGAGTCTGAAACATGCTTGTCTTAAACAAATAGCAGGGAAGCAGTTTAAGACCCAAGAATGCTAAATTAAGTCAGGCAATGACAGTGTCTTGGAGCCACTTAAAATCATTTGAGCAGGGACTGAATACGCAAATAGAAGGAAAAAGGTCCTACAAGTTGAGCATAATAATTACAATAATCTTCTCCAAATAACTCTTTTATGTGCAAACAGTTTCAGAAGTGGTTAAGTTTAGTTTAGTCTTCTTTCCTATCTCCTGTGTGCCTTTTAGAGACATGCATGGCTATCAAGAACCAACTAATAACCAGCGAGTAAATCAAGGGAAGACAAGGTTTGGAGTCCTGTCAACAAACCATTAAGCTGGTTGGTTTTCATTTATTTTTAATATTTCTAATGAATTTATTCCTGAGTTGTAAAATTCATCTTCTCAAATTTCTCATCTGTTTAAATTTCTCCTTATTTTACAGAAGATGGAACTGAGGGCCAGAGAAGTTTGACTACCCTTGTCCCATGGCACAGCATGGGAGAAACTCATTGTTGCCTGACATATCTAGACTATCAAAACCCATCACATATCACTAGAGGGAATGAGATTGCTGAAATATGTCTTTCAAATCTACACAGATAAAAAACGAAATCAACTTCTATTGGAAATTGCAATGGATTGAGTTCTTGAAGAAGGGGGACAGAGATTAGTATTTATTAGGGAATTGGCACCTGCATGGGAACAGGGACAGAAACAGCACTGGCAGAGAGAGAGTTGGGCTGAAGTGTAGTCACCAGACTTGAGCAACACTGCAGGGAGCTCGCAGGCTGGGATGGCTCTCCAGGATATCCAGAGAGCCAGGCCTTTTCTACCCCAACATCAACTTATCATTGTGTCTGGATTGCCCCAGGGAAGGAGCAGGTGGCACTCTTCAGAAGAGACAATTCTGAAGCTGACAGCCAAGAGTTCCCAGCAGCTGAAGTTTAAAGCCTTTATGCCTTGGGGAGAAGGGGGTTGGGAAGTTCTGGACAGCATAGCACTTAGTCCATCATAGCACAGAAGTACCACCTCCTCTTTGCACCTCCACTGCCACCGCCTTGACTGAGCCTGCATGAAGTGTGTCCTAGATTACAGTGTAGCCCTGTGCTCTCTCCCTCCTTCATGTACTGTAGCCTGGCGACAATGCCTCAGTCATAACACATACCACATGAAGCAGATCATGCCCCTCCTTCCCTTGAAAACCTCCAAGGAATTTGCATACCACACACGGAGAGAACCAAACCCTTTACGACAACCTCTAAGGCTGATAAGTGATTTGGCTCTTCATCTTTATTTTTTCTCATTTTAAAATGCGATGTAGAGATTTTAAGTCCATGCACCTATGTAGCCACTCCAATAAGATCTAGAACTTTCTCTTCACTACTGAAAGCTCTCTTGTGTACTTTTGCAGTCACTTGTCTCCCAACCAGCTACAATTTTGTGGAGGTAACTATTGTATTTTTGGTTTTTGAGATAGTGTTCCACCAGTAATGCAACCCAGGCTGGCCTGAAACTTGCGGTCTTCCAGAGAACTGGAACTATAGGCTCCACCAAACCCAGCTACCACTTCATTCTTATTTTAAAAGTTGTGCAGCAATTTTAAGCAACAATAAATAGAGGTGGGTAATGTTGTCTGATTTTTCTGTAACAAACTAGTTATTAACCTCTTAGTGAAACACCTAGAAGGAGGCAGAGAAGTCACTGATGTTCAGAAAAATTTCCTCAGTAAAGGAATACATGTTCAGCTTCTATATTACCATTAACAGCAGCATTTCACATAAAGAGGTATAATAGTCATAATTAGCAATTCACAACAATTACCAAAAATTCAAGTTCTATTTCCTGGTGTAAGTGTGTGCTTATTCTTGTGCCTAATAAGCATCTCTGGTTTGAGTTTGCTTTGCTTATAGAAATGTAAGTGTAAAAGCATTGAATGTATTCCTTTAATGACAATTAATCTGCCACAAGTAGACAAAATGGAAGCCTCTGCCTTTAATTTTTGGCCATAGGAATAACTGTAGAATGAATTACATTACTAGGGCAACAATAAAGGCTTTAAATAGGTACAGATGTTTCAAGGGTGTGTTGTATCTCCCGTTGGTGATTCTTCAACATGTACCAGAATGCTTTATTTCTTAAACTGGTTTTGACATAAAATTTTCATTTTAGCTTTTGGTGTTTTTGTGAGGTGGGTTATAACATAAAACTAAGTGAGAGATTTCAAATACTTCAAATTTATCCCTCTGTATGTTTTTTTCTACACAGCAAATCTTAAAATAACTTTGATTATGATCAACAGTATGTATTAGCTAAGCTTCAGGGCATTCATTCAAAGATCTCCAAGGTGATTCAGGTAGGATGAGGAGAAGAAGCAAAAAGGAAAGGTTGACAGAATTGGTGGTGGTGGTACTGGATTCTTGGTGCCTCAACCCTGTGTTGCACAAGTCACTGACTGAACTTGGCATAAGATACTGTAGGGGAAGGGTTGGAAAACAATAGGCCACTCTTCCCTGTGTAAGATGACTGCTCTGTTTTGAATTTCTGGAAGTTAAATAGCATCCTATTATTTATAGACAAAGGTGTAACAAATCCACAGAGGAAACAAATCATGTTTACCTATTTAAATGCAAACTCATTTAAACCATTAAATTCATTGTTTGCATATTCAAACAGTTCCCAATGACATATAGTACAAACTCATTCTTTTTTTGTTTTTTTTTTTCCTTTTATTTATTTATTTATATTCTTATGTGCATACAATGTTTGGGTCATATCTCCCATCTTTCCCCACCCCTCTCTTTCCCCCCTGCCCCATCCCTTTCCCCTGACCCCCAGCAGAAACTATTTTGCCCTTATCTCTAATTTTGTTGAAGAGAGAGTATAAGCAATAATAGGAAGGAAAAGGGTTTTTGCTAGTTGAGATAAGGATAGCTATACAGGGAGTTGACTCTCATTGATTTCCTGTGCATGTGTGTTACCTTCTAGGTTAACTCTTCTTGATCTAACCTTTTCTCTAGTTCCTGGTCCCATTCTCCTATTGCCTCAGTTGCTTCAAAGTATCTGCTTTAGTTTCTCTGCATTGAGGGCAACAAATGCTAGCTAGTTTTTTAGGTGTCTTACCTATCCTCATACCTCCCTTGTGTGCTCTCACTAAATCCTGTGATCAAAGTCCAATCTGCTTATTGTGTTTGCCCTTGATCTAATGTCCCCATATGAGGGAGAACATATGATTTTTGGTCTTTTGGGCCAGGCCATCCTCACTCAGAATGATGTTCTCCAATTCCATCCATTTACCAGCAAATGCTAACATTTTGTTCTTTTTCATGGCTGCATAAAATTCCATTGTGTATAAATACCACATTTTCTTAATCCATTTGTCAGTAGTGGGGCATCTTGGATATTTCCATAACTTGGCTATTGTGAATAGTGCTGAAATAAACATGGGTGTGCAGGTGCCTCTGGAGTAACCTGTGTCACATTCTTTTGGGTATATCCCAAACAGTGGTATTGCTGGATCATATGGTAGATCAATGTTTAGCTTTTTAAGTAGCCTCCAAATTTATTTCCAGAGTGGTTGTACTAGTTTATGTTCCCATCAGCAGTTTAATATGGTTCTTTTTTCGCTGCATCCTCTCCAACACCTGTTGTTAGTGGTTTTGCTAAAAGATAGCTATTCTAACAGGGGTGAGGTGGAATCTTAGTGTGGTTTTAATTTGCATTTCCTTTATTGCTAGAGATGGTGAGCATTTTTTCATGTGTTTTTTGGCCATTTGAATTTCTTCTTTTGAGAAAGTTCTGTTTAGTTCACTTGCCCATTTCTTTATTGGTTCATTAGTTTTGGGAGAATTTAGTTTTTTAAGTTCCCTGTATATTCTGGTTATCAGTCCTTTGTCTGATGTGTAGCTGGCAAATATTTTCTCCCACTCTGTGGGTGTTCTGTTCAGTTTCGAGTCCATTTCTTTTGTTGAGCAGAAGCTTTTAGTTTTATGAGGTCCCATTTATCTATGCTATCTCTAAGTTGCTGTGCTGCTGGGGTTTCATTGAGAACGTTCTTACTTATACCTATTAGTTCCAGAGTATTTCATACTCTTTCCTGTACCAACTTTACAGTTTGGGGTCTGATATTAAGATCCTTGACCATTTTGAGTTAATATTGGTATAGGGTGATATACATGGATCTAGTTTCAGTTTTTTGCAGACTGCTAACCAGTTTTCCCAGCAGTTTTCGTTGAAGAGGCTGTCTTTTCTCCATCGTATATTTTTAGCACCTTTGTCAAAGACAAAGTTCTAGTTTTATTGCATTGTGATCAGGTAGTATGCATGGTATAATTTCTATTTTCTTATATTTGCTGAGACTTGCTTTGTGTCCTAGGATATGATCTATTTTGGAGAAGGTTCCATGGGCTGCTGAGAAGAATGTATATTGTGTAGAAGTTGGATGAAATGTTTTGTAGACATCAAGTAGGTCTATTTGATCCATTGTATATTTTAGATCTAGGATTTCTTTATTGATTTTTGTTTGGATGACCTATCTATTAATGATAATGGGGTGTTGAAGTCTCCCACAACCACTGTCTTGGAGTTAATATATGGTTTTAAATCATTCAGGGTATGTTTGATGAAATTAGGTGCATTGACATTGGGTGCATATAGGTTGATAGTTGTTATTACCTTTTGGTCTATTTCCCCTTTTATTAGTATGGAATGTCCTTCTTTATCTTGTTTGATCAATGTAGGTTTGAAGTCTACTTTGTCAGAGATAAGTATTGCTACTCCTGCCTGTTTTCAGGGACCATTGGCTTGGTAAATCTTCTTCCAGCCTTTCATTCTAGCCTATGCTTATTTCTGTCAGTGAGATGGGTCTCCTGTAAGCAATAAATTGTTGGATCTTCCTTTTTAATCCATTTTGTCAAGCTGTGCCTTTTGATGGATGAATTTAGTCCATTAACATTAAGTGTTAGTACTGATAGGTATGTGGTGATTCCTGTCATTTAGTTGTCTTAGTTGTTTGAAGGTTTGATTGTGTGTACCTAAGTTGAGGTTACTCTCTACTTTCTTGCTTTTTCTTTTCTTGTGGTTTGGTGCTACATGCCCTTTCATGGTTATGTTGGGTTTCACTTTCTGTGTGCAGAATCCCTTGAAGAATCTGTTGTAGTGGTGGCTTTGTGGTCACATATTGTTTTAGTTTCTGCTTATCATGGAAGTCTTTTATTGCTCCATCTATTTTGAATGATAGTTTTGCTGGATAGAGTATCCTGGGGTTGAAGTTATTTTCATTCAGTGCCCGGAAGATCTTACCCCACGCTCTTTTTGCTTTTAATGTTTCTGTTGAAAAGTCTGCTGTGATTTTGATGGGTTTACCTTTGTATGGTATGTGTTTTTTCTCTCTTACAGCCTTCAATATTCTTTCTCTAGTCTCTGAACTTGTTGTTTTAATGATGATATGCCGTGGGGTAGTTCTATTTTGATATGGTCTGTTTGGTGTTCTGGAGGCCTCTTGCATCTGTATGGGAATAGCTTTCTCTAGATTTGGGAAATTTTCTGTTATTATTTTGTTAAATATATTATGCAGTCCCTTTGCTTGCACCTCTTCTCCTTCTTTGATGCCCATGATTCTCAGGTTTGGTCTTTTGATGGAGTTAGTGAGTTCTTGCATTTTCTTTTCACAGGTCTTGAGTTGTTTAACTAATAGTTCTTCGGTTTTTTTCTTTAATTACCATTTCATCTTCGAGTTCTTAAATTCTGTCTTCTGTTTGTTCTATTCTGCTGGATTGGCCTTCTGTTTTGTTTTGTAATTCTGTTTCATTCTTTTTTCTGAGGTTTTCCATATCCTGGGTTGTTTCCTCTTTAATGTCTATTTTTGTCCTGAGTTCATTTATCTCTTTATTAATCATGTCCTTTGTTTCACTTTGGTGTTTATACAGTGCTTCTATGGTTTCCTTTATTTCTTCTTTTGCTTTTTCAAATTCTCTATTTTTGTTGTCTTGGAATTTCTTGCATGTCTCCTGTAGATTTTGGTTGACCATATGCAGTATTATCTCTATAAAATTCTCATTGATTACCTGTAGTATTTCTTCTTTTAGATTATTCTTGTGGGCTTCATTGGGTTCTTTGGCATAGTTTATCTTCATTTTGTTGGAGTCTGCATCTGAGTATCTGTTTTCTTCATTTCCCTCTGGTTCCTGTACTAATTTTTTACTGTGGGGAAACTGGTTGCCCTGTTTTTTCTGTCTTCCCGTCATTGCCCTTGGTGTTGTTATTGTCCCTGTACTGTGTGCAATTAAGTATTTTCTAGCTTGTAATAATAGCACTGGTGATATTTAGAATGGAAGGGTGAGAGGAGATGGAAAGCAAAGAAGTTAAAGGAAAAGGGAAAAACAAGTAAACAAGTAGAAAAAACAAAACAAAGAAACAAACAAAAAAGTTTCAAAGATACAAACAGGGAGAGATAGTGTACTAATAAGCCATAAGCTGAACAGGCATTAGAGAGACAGAGGATTGAAAATAAAAAATAAAAATAAATAAAATTAAAAATAAAAAATAAATAAATGAAAAAAAATATATATATATAAAATCTCCAAGTTCAAATGCAATAAAGTTTCAGTCTTAATAATTTTGGTGTTTGTCCCTCAGCCTCCAATCCTGGAGATTGTGCCTCAGAAGTAGTTCTGTGGTTGTCTCATCAAAGGGGAAAAAGACTGGAAAAACCAAAATAAAACAAAACCTCACAAAACAAAACAAAAAAACCCCACAAAATGTCCCAAGTTCAAATGCAATACAGTTTCAATAAGTTTTTCAGCATTCAGGTGTAGTTCGGTTGTTGTCTCATCAAAGGTAGGGAGAGAAAAAAAGAGTCTGGAGACAGTTCTGTGAATGGCTATCTGAGGCTGTGGCTAGCCTGCCCACTGCTGTTAGCCTGCTGTAGCTGGAGGCTTTATTTATGCAGATCTCAGGAGTGAGCTTAACACTTACCTGGCCCTGCAGGCTTTGTTTACTCAGAGGTCTCCTGTGCACAAGCCGCTGCTACAAGCTTTCCCCTTTCCAAGCACACTGGGGGAGGTGACACTGCACCTGCTTTCTCAGGCCTGTGTGTTTATTTACAGTTCACATGGGAAGTGGGCCTTCTCCCCTCTTCTGTGGAGTTTTCCTCCCACCGCCACTTTTACAAGTTTCCCACTCCTGATTGCTGGTCATGTTCTGCTGCTCCTGCCTTCTCTGGCCCACCTTGTTCTGCCTCTTCTCAGTGGTTTTTCCTGTGAGGTGTATCTCCAGCGTCTCTCCAAGATTTTACTTTAGGAAACATGCTTTCTGCTTCCTCCCTCTAGCCATCATCTTGGACTCTCTTTTCCCAAACTCATTCTTGATAAAAACATGATTTGGGCAGAAAAAACAAACATCTTTGCAAATTTTGAGTCTGCTAATGGACTCCTTAAAGCATTGGTCACTTAGGAAAGATGCGCACACTGAATTTCTTCTTAAGAGAAATTGGGTATTTGAGTATTTTTCAATAAATTTTGCAGAGGTAACCACTGAATTGTTTGTTTGTTTGTTTGTTTGTTTGTTTGTTTGTTTACTGTGATAAGATCTCTGTATGTAATCCACACTGACCTGGAACTCACAATCCTTCTGCCTCAGCCTCCCAAATGCAGTGATTACAACAGGTTATCACCATGACCAGTTACCACTGGCAGTGGCTCACACCTATAATCCTAGCTACCTGGAAGGCTGAGAGCAAGAGGATTGCAGTTTGAGGCCAGCCTTGGCAAATAGTTAATGAAATTCCTTCTCAATCAGTAGCTGGATGTGGTGGTAGGTGCCTATCCTCCTTGCAATAGCAGGAAATATAAAATAGGAGGATTATGTTTCAGCTGGTCTGAGCAAAAAGTGAGACCCTAGCTTCAAAATAACCAGAGCCAAAATGGCTGCAATCATGGCACAAGTGGTAGAACACTTGCTTGAGCATGAAGCCCTGAGCTCAAACCCAGTACCACCAAAAAACAAAAAGTTAAATTATAAGATATCATTCAGCTGTATGGTTCATGCTATACTCAGTATCATATGACCTTTACTACAGAGATACCCTAAAACTTAGTAGTTTAGTAAGATGTAATTGGCAATACTGCTGGATAGGCTTTTTCTAGTTCAGAATAGTCCTCTGATCTCATTTTGGTTCACAAATGTGTCCACAATCATCTGGAAAGTCACCTGAAGCCTCACTCACAGGTTTGGTGAATGTGCTGCAGTGTGTTGGGCAATAGAAGTACCCTGACTATCTCATTCTGATCATCTAATAAGTAGTCCAAGACTATTCATATGGAGACAATGGGTAGGTGCTCCTAGTCCCAGAGCATAAATAAATTTTGTCTCATTTCTAAGTTGCATAAGCCCAGAGCAAGTGTGATTGAGAACCACAAAGGTCATAGATATAGAAGGAAGTAAACCAATTGAAGACCAGTAATCTACCAATATCTTTCACATATAAAAATTTTGAGTTCAATTTTGATAAAATATGGAGAAATATGGCACTTAAAGAGTTTAGCATTAACTTGATGATTTGATGCCTTTGAATGATAGAAATGCCCTGTAAGTGGCAGCATCTTTGAATAATGCTACAGTTTTGCCTCATATCATTCTATATTGCTAAGGACTTAGTGCTTCTCTATTTCCATGTGGCAAGAACATGACTAGGATAGCATTTTCGTCCTCTCTACAGTCCCTCACTCACTATTCTTCAGGGGAACAGAAGTGAATTCTCTTTAATAAATTCAAGGATATATTGAGTACTCTTCTCTTACTCATGGAGGTGAATTTGCTGAAGACATGTTCTTGATTATAAGTAGAAGAGGAGACCTGTCAGATATGATCAATTTGGTAAGCCTATTTAATTCTGCAACTTAATGTCATAAGATTGATGATCCACAGGCAGACACACCTTCCAATGTAAACTTCATATGCACCAAAGATGATATTTTTATCTTCCATTTGCCTTAATCTTTTATATTATTTTTCATTGGATCATAACACTGATTGTGGCACATATAAAATTAATATTAGCCAGCTCAAAAAATAAGTAATATTTGGGCTACCACTTGAAATCTTACTTGCTAGCTTCCAGTTGCTCTGATGCAGTGTCTAATGTGCCTACCACCTCAGATCTATCAAGAGTATTGTTTTAAAACTCAGATAACTGAAACTACCAAGATGTATAGAACTTCTGAGCCTAAGAGTCCAAGATCTGACCATCTTTAAGTGAATGAACAAGGTTGCTGTTTATTTCAAGTTTTTAAAAATTATATACATACAAAATATATTATTTTCAAAGTACCAGTGCTTTCTTCTCCATTTATCTACATATCACATTTCTAGCTTGTCTGCTGGTCAAAGTAAACATCATTTTAAGTTTAGCATGAAACATAGCACATCTTCTCCTTAGCTTTTTCATATATTGTGTATATTTGCATAGTTTGTGGAGATTATTATTTTGCATGAGATGCTATGTGTTACTTCAGTTGTCAACATTTTTCACTCAACAATATTCAATGGATGATTTCATCACACATTACATTAAGTGCATCATGATACATATCACACATTAATACCTACAATATTTTATAACATGCACACTGTACATTATATTACTCTACTGATTCTTTTTATTAGAAACATAGGATTCCAAATTATAAACATGTATTTTTAGTGATCTCCCTACTGACTAACCCATTATTGTCAGTTGTTTCCTATTTTAAGCAATGCTGTGATCAATACTCACACATGGGACTCATAGTTGACATATAAGATAGTAAATATACTAAAATATTAATAAACAAGTATAATCAAATATTGACTTTCTCTCTTGATATTATCAATTGAAACATTTCTTGTCTTTTTAAAAATTTGCATTTTTTGATTTATTATAAAATTGATTATCTTTCCATTGGTCATTATATTCCCACTTTTGTGGAATTTCTGTTCATGCACTTTACTCATTTTTTGTTTTGCAGAGTGGGGATTAAATCCAGGGCCTTGAGCTTGCTAAGCAGGCACTCTACCATTTGACCCATACTGCCAGCCCTTTGCTTTGGTTATTTTTAAGACAGGTCTTACTTCATGCCCAGGTCAGCCTGAACCATGATCCTCCTGATATCAGTCTCTCACATAGCTGAGGTGATTGATAGGTACACACTACTGTACCCAGCCATTGGTTGATATGGCGTTCTCAAGAACTTTTGCCCATGCTGATCTCTACTTCTCAAGTAGCTAGGATGACATAATTGATCCACCATGCCTGGCCCAGTATCCTCATTTTTATTTGGAGTTATTTGTCTTTTGCTCTTTCCTTCCCCACCTTTTAAATATAATTTTTATTCTTTAATCATTTTGGATGTATAAAAAAGTTGCAGAGGCAATACAAAAAAAACCTGGCATATTATTATTAATTAAATTCTAAATGTTATTTGGAATTCAATAGTCATTCCACTGGTATACTGTACATTCCAGGATCCAATCCAGGACGCCATACTGAATTAGATCACCTTAACTCTTTAGACTTATCTGGTCTGTGGCAGTTTCCATCTTGCCCTGTTTTTCATGACTTTGACAGTTTAGAAGAAGCACTTAGGTACTTTGTTTATGGCCTTCAACTTACATAGCTGATTTTTTTTCTTAGATTAGACTTGTATTACATGTTTCACAGATCATGTGCCTTCCCCATCAGATCATATCAGAGGGTGCGTGATGTCACCATGATTTCAGTCCACACTCAGGGGAAGGGGAGGAAGGTAGTGGTGGGGGTGAGGTCATTAACTTCCACCTTTTAGAAAGATACTATTGTTAAAATAGTTGGAATTCTTCTTCAAGAAAGATTTCTGCTCCTATGTTTATTTGTTCAAACATTTTTCTGTATCAGCTTGCTCTTGGATATAGTTAGATTATACTTCGTTATGATCCAGTGCTATGTTATTTATTTTATTGCTCAAATTGCTCCAGCTTTGTCCACTGAGAGTTCTTGCAGGTTGGTTCTTCTGTTCCTTTGATATGGCATCATTTTTTTGTGTTTTAGGGCATTTCGTTGCTTTGAAATATTGTAAGATATCCTGAACTCATTTTGAATTTTCTCTTTTGTTTTTACATTTAATGATTTTCTTTATGTATTTTGGATAATTTTTGAGTATTATATAAATATTTGAAAATATTTTCTACTCTTTCTTGCTATATAATTGTGGTATTTTCATGATTCTGCATTTTTTTCTTAAAGATTTTTACTTGTTTTGAGGTTGGCCTTCTTTAGCTCTGTAGTCATAAAATTATGCTTATTTTCTTCTGATAAAATTTTTTCTCAAATGTTTTTTACTTTTACATTTTTAATACATCTAAATTTATTTTTGCAAAGGGTGTGATATGAAAATACAGCTTCCATTTTCCCCTACATGAATGGACAATTACCTTAATATCAATTCTCTTTTCTTTTGAAATGTCACTGTTTTCAAATGTTCTTTTCTACTCCAGTAATCTGTCTTATCCATTCCTTCACCAATCCCATGAAGTATAAATTACTAACCTTTTGTTAATACTCCTTGATTTCTGCTCGAGCATGCATTTTCTCCTATATATTAGTTTTGAGAAAGCCAGTAGCTAATGCAAGTTTTCTCACTGTCAACACTATTGGCACGTTGGATCACGTGACAGGTTGTGGAGTTGCCTGTGCATTATAGAATATTCAACAGCATCCTTAGCTTTGAACCATTTGATGCTAGCGTCACCCTTCCCACAATGTGTCAGTGTAAAACTATCTCCAGTCGTTGCCAAAGGTTTTCCAGGGGGCAACTTTGCCCTCCCATGACAGGCACCGAAGAACAAAACTCTTAAGAATCCTGTAGACTCTTGTGATCTTATTCAGTGCTGTAATTCTGGCCTGTGGGGATCAGCTTCTCTGCTCCCTTGAAATTAAGCTTGGATATATGACCTACTTGACAGAAGAAATAGGAACCAGTGCTCACACAGACTATTATCCTTTCCTCTGATGGAAGCATACTTAAAAATATCAAAGGGTCCTCCGGTAATTCAGTTATTAAGAGCCTCAATTCAGCCAAAGTTAAGTGCATACTATAAACTAAAAGTCACTTTAATATTTTAAGCCAATGGAATTTTTGAATTTTTTTCTATTGTGGCATAATTTGGTCTATCCTGACTGACACAGTAAAGTTTTCACAATAAGAGAAATATGGTGTTGTCTCTGCACTCTGACTTAGTTAGAAAGTTATTTATTTCTCTCTGCGTCTTCTGTTCCCTGACGCCTCAACACTGAGGGGATGTGTGAGCCAAAAAGCTATGTAGGCAAGTGCTATTGGCAGGAACTTTTGTGTTTTGTTAATGCTTCCGAGTGTCAATGAGGACCTGGAAACTGAAAGTTCTGTGATGTGCAGAGAATTCTATGATAATCTCCATTAGAAACGAAATAACATGTTTTCCTTCATCTATTTGATGACTTCACTTCTGCAAAGCTGCTTTATGTAATGGGGCATCTTAGACACTGTATCCTATAATACTCCCAGGAACAACAGAGCCATGTCAAAGGAAACAGACAAAAAACTTCATAGTTTTAGGAGGAAAAAAACCCTACATTTAAACTTGAAATTCAACCTACATGTGGGCTTGTTTTTATCAGCATATTGTTAAATCAGTACTTCTGGAAAGATTTCTTAAGCAAGGTGTAGTGGTGCACTCTTGTAGTCTCAGCAAATGGGAGGCAGATGCAGGAGGATCTCAACTTCAAGGCCAGCCTGGGCTACATAGCAAGATCCTATCTTATGAGAAAAGAGGTGGGGGAAAGCAGAGGGAGAAAGAGTTTATCATTTAGACATTAGATTTATCATATCTGAGGTCTTATTTAACTATCATTATTCTCAAAGTCTAGGAAATAAATCATGTTTAACAGAAGAGTGTTTTGACCTTTCAGGATATTTTCTAGTAGAGATGTAAATACTCTCCTTGTTCTCAACAGAGTCCTTCCTCATATGGTCCTCACACATGTGAATAATACAGAATGTCTCACTGAACTGTTCTGTACTCTCCGCAAATCTTTTCAAATGTCATTGAGACAAATTCTAAGGAATTACTCTGAGGAGAGTTTGGATTATTCCAGGAGCCTCCAGCTCTCCACACCCCCTTTGGAACCAGTTCCCTAGAACAGAAACTCTCTCCCTAATTTTCTAAATTGGTAGGTGTGTGCCATTACTCACCAAGGAAATTTATTGCCTAAGAAAGTGGGAACAAATGGAATTGGCTCAAGCCAGGTATAACTCCAGCAGGTGTATGGCTTTCCCACCCAGCTATACCAACCCACTTCCCTTTAGTTCTTTCTCACCTACTTGCCAGAGAATCTTAATTTATGCCACTACCATTTGCAACACAGTTCCAGTCAATCTTGCCAGGCAATACCATTTTCATCTTAAGCAACTTCAGTAAACAAGTGAACTCAGTTCAATGGCAAGAGGGTTCATGGCACTAAAATTCCAGTTGCTTGAATATTATCACTGGTATTTTTTACCACTAATATTAAATAGCTTATTTAATTTATGGATCAAAGCATTCAGAGCATTTACACCTAGGAGCAAGATCATTTTTCTTTTGAAGTTGTTCCATAAACATTATATATAATGAACAATTAGAAAAAGTCAAAAAGCTGTCTTTCCAGACTCACCCAACACAAGATTGTCTGGAGAGTAGTTGGCGCTCAATAACCTTGAAGTGAAAACACCCAAAGTGCACCAATACATTTGATTGCCAAACAGAGACTTGCTGTTTGTACAAAAGTAACTGCTTGTAGAGCATAAGTTGTCAAACTTCTGCTCTGTGCTTTTCTGGAGTGTGTCAATATCATTGTTTAAAATAACCTTTCTGGTGCTCTTCCAGATGACAGCATGGTATGTCTACAAAAAGAAGTACTGAAATGTGACTCTGCACACTTTTATTACAGTAATTATGATAATAATAGCAAATTTATGGTGTGTTTACTATGTGACAAGCACTGTGTGCTACATGCTTTCCGGATTGAGCACTTTAGTCTCTATGAAAGCAGGACATAGCATGGTATCTTCAAGGGCTAGAAGCACACACAGTGCTTGGTACTTTTAAGTGTTTCAGAAGTACCTATTGAATAAATGAATGATTACAGAATCCCATTTAACCTTTATACCTTCATCAATTGGCAGATGAAGAAATTAAGTTCAAAGGTCATATATCTTTAATAGATGGAGGAGCAGGGTTTGAGCTTAAGTTGTCCATCTATAAAGCCTATGCCCTTGACTCCTATAATGTGCATTTTACTCTTTCAATTTTAACCTTCAGAAGAACACAGCAAAAGTCAGACATGAAAGTTACATAAGCATTCACTGTTTCGTAGTTCCTGGCCCCCACCCTTCCTTCCACTAATTACAGAGGGACCAGTACAAGTCTAAATTCCCTGCCCATTCAAGAAAACAATGTAAGTGCAGGGTAAATAAAGAGTGTCATGTCTAGGAACTAGGATGTAGGGGATTAGAAAATTATAGACATCTTGTGCAACTTTGATGATATTTTACTTGTATTATCACACCAATTATAGAGGTCTTTCTATGCACATAAAACCCTCATATAATCACTGACACTGACAACTGACTTCTTTTTGGAAGATGACAAAGAATTCTTTGTACAAGGCTTTCTTCAACAATTACAACAGGTGAAAACTTCTGCATTCCTTTTTCATTATGTCTTTGGCACTTCTGGGAACAGGAAAGGCGCTGAGTTGCTTACATACCTGGCCAGTGCCATGCAATTCTGATGCAGTCAGGGTAGCTCCTCTTGGGGTGAGCAGTGGAGAAGAATGTCTCCATTGTCAAGTGAGAAAGAAAGCCTGCAGCTGCTCTGCTGAAAGGTAAATAGGAGGGGAGCTTCTCTCCACATAAAAATCAATTCTAATGCACCCGGCATTCCTTGAACCGTCACATCAAACCACACGTGGCATGAAAAAGTGCAGATTTCAATTTAGGTAATGTACACACCGTTGAAGGTTAGCAGAGGACCATGACCAGGCCAATCCATCTTCAGTAGATTAATGTCTGGGTTAGGCAGGTATGTCATAAAACATGGCCAATGCAGGGAGACGCTCAGGGCTGGCCTCCTTCTTCCTTAATGCACCACAGTGCTTGCCTTAAGAGAGCTTTGGTACTTGGAGGGCTACTGCTTTTAAATGTTCCCTCTGACCCAGATAATGTCAAAATGTCTGAATGCATGTGATCCTCTTTTTCCAAAAGAGCATCTCTAATGTAATGCAAATGCACATTGTAGGGGAAATTCCAGCTGAGAAAATGAAGCCTTATATTTCTGAAACCATATACATGTCAATAGCCCATTATTCTCCTGTTTTAAATGTAATTGCAGCCCCGCTTTAAATGAATTCCTGAAATAATAAAATACATTGAGTAGCAGTTACTGACTCTTTCAGTCATTTTATGCCTGTTCTTCCTCCCCTCTGTCCCTCCCCAGTCCCCAAAAAACAAAGATGTGGAGAAGGGAGGAGAGGAGAGATAAAAGTGAGAATCAGATGCCTTGTCTTGACCGTATTATCTATCAGAATATTATGTGCGAAGAAAAAATGCAGCATTACAGCATTGCTGCCTCTAAACCACTTATATAATGTATCTTGCATAGGCCAGTTTTACATGACAAATTATTTCCAGGCAATTAAGAATACTTATAATTGTTTTCTTTGGTAGGAATTTCCTTCTATTTCCATTTTTCGTTTAAAGCTAATGTTTCCTGTAAAGGCCCAACAGCAGTCATTTTGAAAGAACCTTTCAAAATTGCTTTCTCTCTCAGCCGTATGAGCTGTCCTGCCTCCTCTTGATAAACTTAACATATGTGTAGTACAACCCTTATCACCAGACTGGTGAATTTAAAAGGCCCATTATTTCATTCACTTCTCCTTTCTGAAACTCCTCTTCTCCACCCTTTCGTCATCTTTCTCACTTCTCCTTTCCTCAGAAACTAAGAAATCCTTTTTACATAAATACATTTTATAGCTAGAAGATACATAGTGATCATCCTAACAGTTTTCTCCCATGGGAAGGTAATTGAGACTGTATCTCTTGATAAATAAAAGTAAGATGTCCCAATGTCCAGGGACACAGGCATGAAACTTACAAAGAGATCTCAGACACAGCAAAATATCACATTTTAGAAAATTAAATAGAATGCTACTTAGCGTGTCCTACACTATAGCAGAAACACTGCCTCTTAATTTCTTTTTTAACTTTTAAGATATCAGCATGAAATATAATTCTTTCATCTCAAAATGATTTTGAACTTAACTGTTCCTTACCTGGTTCAAACTTTCTCACCACTTCCTACAGAAAAAATTCTTTGGAAAATCATTGTGTTTCTTTGGTCTAAGGATCTAAAATCCTTTTTCTGAGTCCCATGGTAAAACACCCAGAAAGAGTCCATCGAGTTTATCATTAAGACTGCTTTTGCCTATAAACACCAATATACTCAAACAAGTTGCTTAAGTCAAGAAGGCCAGAGGAGGTGATTCCTGGGGGGTCTTGGGACTTAATAATATTGATGAGGGCCACTCTCAAATAATGTATACACATGTAAGTAAATGCAAAAATGATTAAATAAATACATAAAAATGAAGTCTTTAAGTAAAAAACAAAAAAGGAGAGGGAGACACTCTCTTCCCAAGCTTCTGCTCCACATATCTTCAGTGAGGTGTGATCTCTCCCTGAGATCTCAGAATAACTACTAATGCACCAGCCATCATAGTAGTAAGGAACCTCATGCCAAACAGAAGGGGAAATGAGGAATGATGGCTCAGAACAACCCTTCTGCTTCATTCTTTTTATTCCCAGTTGGCCAGAGTGAGCTCTTTCATTCATACATATCAATAATTGCCAGAGAATAAAGGGTTATCTATGATTTGCTTACAGCAATCAGTGCCTGTCTCCTAGAACTGTAAACTGGAGTTTTGTTGGGACAGAAGTTGGTTCCGTGATGGCAAATAGACAACAAAATAGTGTTTTCCCATTAAAGTACAAAAGGAATAAGGTACTTATGGCTTACTAGCTATTTTATCTTCTTTTCAGCTATATAGAGTCTTACTATGAAACCTACTACACTTTTAGGTTAATGCAACCAGGTAGTCTGGTTAACAAGCATTTCAGTCATCACTCAGAATCAACTTTCAACTCTGCTAGGGTGGGGGCGAATACTATGAAGTATTTGCTTTAAGTAAGGGCACTAGTTTGTTTTTCTCTGGATACATTTGACATTACAAAACACAAATTGCTTTGAAAAGCTAGTTTTTAAGTTGTACAGAACTTTGATTATATGTCTCAATAGAAATTATCAAAAATTATGTATGGTCTTGTAGCTTTCCACTTAAAACCTATACCTCCCAGGAGGTCCTCAGTATATACTGATGATTGTACCCTTTACTTACATCCTAATCATTTCCTGAACTATAGTTACAAGTTAAGCAGCTGTAAGTCTTGGGTCACCTGTATAAGTTCTTGGAATTTACCCCAATCTCTGGTGTTATGCCAAACAATTTGTGTCCTAAAGCAATTCAATCAGTCCTTTAGTATAGTTGAAACTTCCTCCTTTGATGTCTCCATGAGCTCATCCTTAAACATTTGAAAGAGATACAGTGCTCTTCCTGCAATTGTTGCTTGGCTCAGAGCCACATGGATTTGCTGCTTCTGATTGTGTAATCCCACATAATCAAAAGTTTTTCCACCTCAAGAGTCAGCCCATTCCACTTCATTATTCTACGTTGATTGCATTAGTCTAGGAACAATCAATGCCATGTGGCAATCCCTTGCTTCAGTAGCAGCCTTAGGTGGTCAAAAATATGAATTTCATGTCCTTCTTTTGGGGTCTGACTTGTTTTAGGTTTAAAGATAACAGTTGGGTGCTCATGTTGGCAGCACAGATAGTAAAACTGGAATTACATAGAGAAGATTAGTGTGGGCCCCATGTAAAGGTGACATGAATATTTGCAAAGCACTCCCTATTTTTATACATATAATTTTTATGTCTTCATGTGTCAGTTAAAAATAAATTTAAAAAGAGAAAAAAGATAATAGTTGGAAGGTTTAAGAATATTTATAAGTTCCTTTTTATCATTAAAAAATCTTGATTGTCTAATAGGATGCTTTGAGAGTCATTGAAAAGCTTTTGGTTGTCACTCACAGGCACTTGAAAACCAGTGGCTATAACAAACACATTTGGATTTTTGCTCTCTATCTATCACAAAAGAGGTCTGAAGAGAGCCCAGGTTTAGAATCACAAGTATTGAATGCAAGTGAATTTTTTCCTTTCTCTCCTTCTACTGTAGTATCATGAATTCTGATGCCTAGTTTATGGTTAGAGGACAGGGAGGTTCCAATGAAAAAGAAAAGGATGGGGAAATCTTTATAGGGACAGCAGGAGGGATGGGTATATTTTACCTTTTAGCTAGATTATGTAAAGATATATTAAGTTAACAATTATAGTGAAACTGCCTACAGTAAAATCCTTAAACATTATTTCCTAAGGTATCACCAAGAACCTTGGAGCTTTCATCTTTCTTTACTTTAAGTCACAGATTGTATTCATATAAATTCCACCTCTTATCTGCTTTTCATCAGCTGAATTTCTATCAATGTTTGCAACCCTGAGGATAGACAAAACTAAAATTAGCTCCACTTCAGTATGAAGGGAGGAATTTTTTTGCAGATAAAAACAGTCTCTTTAGGTTTTTAAGTCTATGGTAGTTGATTAGTCCCTGCAGTAGGGAAAATTAAATTTTGTGGTTGAGACCCAGCGTGCTTGTATGGTTTAATAATACTGTGGCCATCGTCCAATGGCTGACAACCAAGAACTGAGGAACGCTCTGTACTTGACTCCCTCATGCAACACCTGAAAATCCTGGGGCGAATCAAACAGCGAATTAAAACTCAGACTACTCTCACCTGCAAACCATGCACAGTATAAGGAACTCATTTTAATGCTTTCTGGCTGAAGTCATAGGGGATAGAAATACAAAAGAATGGCTACGAAAGAATCATGGTAAGTCTTTAAAGCACCTTAGTTTGTGATATGTTTTTCTCCCTTCCACTTTCTTGTAACTTTAACTGTGCTTAAAAGTTACTGATATATTTTTTCCAGTCTGTAAAAAGGCCAAATGGAACACTGAATAAAAAAAAACAAAAAAAAACCTTATGAATAGATGTACTACATGTGAAGGGTGGAAGTGTTTGGAGAGACCAGCTTTCAATATTTAACTTTGTGTCTGTGGAGTTTTTCCAGTTCTAAGCTGAGACTACATTGCAATTTACAATTCAGTAACTCCATTACTCCAGTGTCCAGTTGATGAGGCAAAACCAAGATGAAAGTTCTACTTGGAACCAGACCTTTTTCTAATGATTAGATCTAAACCTTATTTATAGGTTCCAAAATGTTTGGTACGAAGATATTCATTGCGTTGCCAAAGAAATTCCAAAAGAAAAGTTTTGGTGCTTTATTTATGATACATGTGTTTATGGGTTGAGGACAGAGGTTGAAAATAATAAGCCAAAACCAACAATGAGGATATGTATTAGTTTTCAATTGCTGATGTACATTATGTCATAAACAGAGTGACTTACAACAATAATCACCTTCTGGTTCCAAAGGTCAAAATCTTGACTTTGATTTTAGTTCAAGGTGTCGACAGGGTTTGATTCTTTGTGAAGTTTCTTGAGTGAATCATGTCCTTGCCCTTTCCAGCTTCTACAGGACATTTATGTTCCTCAATTAATCTTTCTCCACTTTCAAAGCTCATTATCCCAACTTCTGCTGCATACCTCACTTCTCTTTGATCTTCACACTCAGGCGTTCTTCTTATCTGTATTTTGTGATTACATTGAGTTCACCTAGATGGATAGCCCAGGATAATATGCCCCTCTTAAGAGTCCTAATCATACCTGCAAAGGAAACCATCATTTTTATATAAGGTAACATATTCTTATATTCTGGGAATTAGAATGTGAATATCTTTTGAGGCCATTATTCATGCTCCATAGGATGTTTAAAACTAATATTTTTAAATTATCTGTTGATTCAGAGACAGGTGATATAAATTCTTCTCAATTTATTTCTGAAATAAAAGTAGTCTTACTTCTGGTTTTAAAAACTTCAAGAACTTCTTGTGATGTCAAATAAAATGCACATACATGTTCAGCTCACCATCCAAAGTCTTCCCCCTATGGACATACCTCACTTTGCGCTATTATTCCCATTTAAATCACTCACTCATCCTGTGGAGTATTTTCTTTTCCATAGATCTTTTAAGCCACTCCCTCAGCCAATTCTAATATGTGCTCAGCACCCAACCTATTCTATAGGATATATTTCATATCCCACCACTTCCATCAAGATTCCAATGTAGTTAAATCTGCCATTGTCCCAGGATGTTGTTGTTGCAAAGAGGATCATGTACAGGACCTTATTTGTTTTTCCAACTCTATAAAGAAGGAATATCTGTTCACTTTTCATTTCCAGTGAGGAAACTTAGCCCCAAAGAATTTAGGGTACTTAGTAAAACCCAGGAGTTCAAAATACAGATCCATGCTTACTTTCACTGCTTTGTATCACCCTCTCATTGGACATTTACACAATTATTTACAAATCTCTCTTCACAATTCCTTCCAAACTTTATCTTTTTTTGTGGATTTGTCACACACCACTTGGCATCATAGGTATGTTTGTACTTCTCTACTATTCTGTAGGCTCTGAGAGTAGGATTCTTGTCTTTCACTTTAGCATTCCATTTAGACCCCAACAAAAAATTAGCATTTATTGTCTATTTTATACACAGCACTTTTCTCATTTATATTATTTGTACCTCACAATTAAAGAGGAGATATTCATTTCATTTAATAGATAGTGGCATTGAAATTTACCAAAACTATACAAATTTGTTTGGATATACAAGAAGTTGGCACAATATTCAGCCCATATTCTTTCCATATGCTTGCTGCACACACACACTCAATAAACTTTTGTTGAAGTGAAACAAATATCACTGTAGTGTAACTATTTTGAAATATGTTTCCCTTAGCGAGATGGTAAAGTAAGGAAAGAATTTGCCTTAAGGTGAAGCTTCAGGAATATATCCTGAATGCCAAAAGCCTGGGGAGAAGATGATGGGGAGAGAGGAGTCTTATGAGCTCATTTACATTTTGAGGTCAATGAAACCCCCTCCCTGATCAAAACACTGAAACTGAACAAGCCCACACTTGCTTAATAGGCACAACTTTACCTTTTGGTAAGTAGAAAAATACCTTACACTCAGTTAGCTAGGAGAAATGATTTAAATTTTATTTCTAGATAATAATTGAGTAACCCTTTGGTATGTGATTCACTGCCAAGTGGACACTGTTGGTTCCACACAGTCGTAGTTAGGGACGGCAAGAGCTATTTATTAGGAAAATGATAATGCCATTGGATGTTGTACTGAACCCAAAGGCAAGACACTTTCTGTTGTGCTGCATCGCAGGCCTACAGTTAAAATCTTTTGGGTCAGCCCATTGGTATGGCCTAACTGGCGGATGCTAGTTCACAAGATTCAGTTATAGAAAAGGAATGCTTACCTTCACTTTATATTAAAGCAAATGGCACAAAGATTGTGCCATTGGTATTTTCCAGACTCATAGTTTACTTTTCAAGTATATAGAATATATTCTTCCCCATTGGACTTGTTTGAATGAAATGTTTACAATTTGATTCAGTAATCTCACTCCTGGGAATGCACAATAAGGAAATGACAAAAAATAGGAAAAGAAGCAATGGGCATATTTTTGCAACATTATTTATAATCATGAAGCATTGGAAAAAACCTAAATGTCCAGCAATCAATGAATGTCTAACAAATTATTCCACATCCTCCTAAGGGAATCATTATGCTGCAATCAAATCATAATTGTGAAGACTTTTCAATAAACAAATGCATAAAATCAAGTAACACTATGGGAAATGCTTCTGATGTATAAGTAACTGAAGCAGAATGCAAACCTAGCTGTAAGATGCCCCATTTTGTGATTTAAGGTGCAAATCACATTGAAGGTCCTCCTTTTCAAGTTCTCCTGGCCAGGCATGTCAGATAGTCCAAGCAAGTCCACCAAGTCCACAACCCTCTAGCATTAAATGACCAGAGATTTCCATATTCTTTCCAGTAACTGAGAGATGGAGGACTATGTTCCACTTGAATCATCTCTGTATGTGCTGCCAGTGGCCAAAGGTAGCTGGCTGCAGAAGATAGTGTGATTTTTTTCTGGACATGTCCAAAGGAAAATTACTGAGGAGGAGTCAGTGGAAGTAGGATTTAAAGGGGCCAGGGTGATGTTTGCTCTCCAGTAACACTTGGCAATGAGAATTCCCCCAGAAAAATGGAGAAAGCCCTTCATCACCAAGTTTTCATTATCCCACAGACTACAAAGATGTCTATGAGTAGTTAGTTGTAAAGGTTTCTAGTGTCAAATCCCTTGTGAGCCAGTGTTGGTAGAGAATGGGGTGACAGTGAAATTGTAGCTTTCTTGAGTACAAAGTCATTCAAAACCATGTAGACAAATTTTCTGAAATGAAAAAAAGTAATTTGTGGAAACTAATGCTATTTTGGGGACAGAGCAGATTGAAAATAGTTAAATACCAAAGAGCCCTGACAGGGCATGTAGGTGGTATGAAGGTACATATCATTGTCTGCATATGTCTCTTGCTCTGATCCTTACCATGGAGACCTGAATGGAGCCCTCTTTACATCATAGCAAGTTCTTCAGTGAAAGACTTTTTCCACAATCCCCTGCTCACTTCAGAGAACACATTCATTGGTAGCCTGACTCCCAAGTATATGCATCCATTGTACATTACTCTTTGTTCACACAAATATCCTTCCAAGATACAAGACTGGATTGGAACAAATTTTTCCCTAGAACCAAAACCCTGCTTTCTTCTCTCCATATTTCTTCAGACCAGGCATAATCTTTTAAATTAAGTTCTCCAATATCTTCATCAGTCTTTACCATCAAAAAAATAAGCTTTTAGGCATCTGTGGTCAGTAGGCTATCATTGTAGCCAACATAATCCACTTTCTTCATCTAAATCTCAGGAGAAAGTTACTAATTTATGTTTTTCATCCTCCAAATCTCTGAACATCAGTTGAAGGTTTATCCACTCATTTTACAGAATTCTCATACAGGAGATAGTTTTGACTAAACTACTTTTGGTTACTCTTTTCCTTCAAGAAAAGGAGGAACCTGGAAGGTATACTTTAAGTTATTCCTGTCAGCATGGAGAGCTATCATCTGAGTTTGACCTAGAAGAAGGACAAGGAGGAAGGAGGAAATTTGACTAAGAGATTAAAGACCTAAATTTCTGCCCGGCTTTGTCATTCAATTATGTAACAGGCAAGTCATTTAACCAGTCTATGCCCAAATTCATCATTTAGAAAGAATAAAATGTTCTCTATCAGAAATTAAAATCACATTTTCATAACCTAGTGCTCTAGATGTTCATATATGTTTATGACTCAAAGTGAACAGAAAATTGGGTAGCAAACTGGGCATATCAATAGAATTGTTGAAACAGAAATTGTCAAAATATAAAAACATAATTATTCAAAGATATGAAGAGATTAAAGAGATTGTTAAAGAGGTGCTAAGAAAGAATTTGTTATGTACAGAGTAAAACATCAAGAAGACAAAATGAAACCAAGAAATCATCAATTTCAACCCCTTGTCCAGTTTTTTAATCACATCTGTAGCATTATTATCATGTAGTTCTGTTGAACAGTGATTTGCAAATACTGTCCTGAGGAAACCAAAGAACTCCTCCAATGTGGTCTTGAAACTACATTAAGGGAGAAAAAGAGGAAGAGGAGAAGAATGACAACGAGAACCTTTACTACAAGTTATGAACTACTTCATGAAAGAAAAGGGAAACTTCAGCTGGAGCAACTCCATTCTTATATGTAAGTATTCTGGGAAAAAAGAAATTGGTCTTGAAAAAAAATTCCATTACTTTAAAATAGTTTTGAATACCTCTGGTAGGAATTATGCTTGTATACTTTTGTTTGTTTGTTTGTTTGTTTAGATCCCTGTTAAATTATGGCATCCAGATCAGAACAGAATAGTGATATAGCCCATTCTCAGAAGAGTGGCCCTATAGATAACACCCTTAGATAGTTAATCCAAGAGTGAAGTTCTTTTGTTTTTTCTTCTTGTTTGTTTGCTTTCTTGGCAGCTATATAACTTGTCTTTCTATACCTGCATGGATGAATTATTGAATTATACTGCCTCCTGGGAAGAGGTGTGAATCTGGGTGAAGCAGTTCCTGTCAGTTTGGAGCAATGCCTTAGAAGGGGCTCAGCTGTGAACCATCAACAGAAATCCTCCTGGTGGCTGGAGTGAGGTTCTTAATCCTGAAGGGGCCACACTGCACAGCACATACTATAATCTATGCCACTTCTTGCATTGCTTAAGCCCACCACTTCACATAATGGATTTGCTACATTTGGGATCTCAGCTTGGATTTTGGTTCATGTCTTTTCCTGAAGAAATTTATAACAAAGAGGAAAGTGAAATAACTAGGCCCATTCTTCAGTCATTCCTGTCTTCTAGCTTTGGGAAATAAGAGTCTTTTCTAAGCTGCCAAAAACACCCTCTGTTTTTCACATTTAGCATTAAATGATTGTGGGTGCACAAGCATTTATTATATTTTTTCCAATGGATTGATTGCCGAGCAACAGCTATCCAATTTGTTAGTTCTTGAAAGAACTACCTCCCCTCGTCCCCACACACCTGATGTATCACGTGTGAGCGCATTTTTTTCCATAGTGTCCCTCCCAGTTCACCACTGGTAAAAGTCTTCCGAAGTCTTCTGCTGCCATATCCCAGGAGCTGTCAGCATCACACCTATCCAAAGTGATGGGTTCTCATTGCCAGACAGATAGACACAGTTTCAGTTCTAAAATCTTACTTGCTTCTGCTTCTAAGGACCACTCCTGGAAACAATTGTTGGAGATTGAAAGTCCTGGAAACAGGCTTTGGAGATTTGTAATGTAAGATGCTTATTGAGGCATATTCTTGGACAATACATGAAGGATGGGAAGGGAAGCAGGACTGGATGTAGGGACAAGTTAAATCATAATGCACTTTCAAGACTTGGTCTGATCATGCAGGAATGCTGACTGACATGAAGATAGTCCTTCAGAAATGTCCCAAAATAGGCTACTCAAAGGGAGAGAGCAACACTTTTAACTGTCCCTTCAAGTACAGTAGTCAGCACTCCTACCAGCTAGGAAATGGATGTGTAGGTTTTTTATTGGAGGACCAGGTAGTAGATAACAGCCTCTATCACAGTACATAACTCACATGCATTTTTCTACAACCTGTGGTGAGTGGCCTAAGTCACTGGTGCTTTCCTCCTGCTAGGAGATAGAAAGGTGGCAGTACAGTGATGAACCATGAAAAAAATCCTCCCTGTAAGATCAGTATATATAAATCTTCCTAGACTTTACTATGACCATAGGAAGAAAGTGAGAGAAGTCTCAAAACACAAGATTAAAAAATAATATTTATGAGGCATGCTAATTCCAGAACACTTAAAGAATGATTAGCTAATAACCAACACAGAAATAAAGGGTTCAGCCATTAAAATTAGTAACTAGCTGTTCATTATTATCCTAAAGAGACAAAAGAAACTAAAGAATAAGAAATTTCAACCCAATGCAAAAAGTTACTCATAGTAAAGATTGGACAGTTTAAGAGTTTATTGCTACCTTAAATTATAATCTTAAATATCTTAAATTATAAGATATTTTTGTTTGGATGCATTAGAAAACTAAGGTATGTGCTTATTTTTATATGTTTTGGTGTGATGATAATAATAGCTACCATCTATTGAGTGCTTAGTCAATAAACAGAATAAAGTATTATCCTTGGCATTTAAACCCACTCTTTCCTTTCATATAGCTCTTCTGTGCTTAGCACATGCAACTAATACAATTCCCACTATACTCCAGAATGTGTATTAAAACACTTTCTCTATCAGATATAGGGACATATCACAGGGCTAATCAAAAATGGAATGTTTTGAATGTACAATACATTGATAACCATTCCTATAGGTAATTGTGTCCTCCTCACTTGATTATGTTCTACAATATCTGAGAATTATACACTTATGTGTGCATGACTTGAGGACTGGCATGAAGGAATGTTGTTCCATGATATCTACTTAAATATCATTCTCAAATTCTGCTGGACCTTTTAGAAGCAAGGGGTACTAATGTGATTATGACAGGTTTTTCACAAGTCGTATCATATATGATTATTTATCATGAATTAACATGTAATTTTAAGAAAAGCTACCTTCATATAAAATTTTTTATCACACAAAGCCTTATCTTTATCTCTAATAAAGTTTCCACAAGTGCCTCCTAATGTTCTGAAAAATATTTTTTAAATCTTAAAATTTCCTTTTATACCTCTTTAGTAAATGCCCCAAACCTATTTGTTTTCTGTTTCCTTTTTGAAGCTAGAAATAACTTGTCTAATATTTCTACTAATGGAAATAATTAAAATCATGCCATTCATAAAATGCAAAATTCAAGAATTTCCTGTGATTCCCTGTAGGTAGAGAAGAAGTTTAAATTCTCCTCCAGTATTTAATGAAGCACATGTGCACACATACAAACACATATTTTCCTCAGTGTCCTGAATACTATTCTGTAATTGTTGAAACAAATTAACATTTTTGAAAGAGAAATTCAATGATGAATTTAAATTCTCAGAAAGGAGTCACACAATTGTAATTTCAACAACTGTCCCTTCCTGAAGGCTAATTTATTAAAGTTATGAGTAGGAAATAATTGGCAAGCTGAAATATGAAACACTAAAATCTTCAGGAAACAACTAATTACTTCATTGAGTACCTTTTTTTCAAAAGATGCTAAAGACAAATAACACAGTAAGTAGGAAAGTGGTTGGAGTGCATTGAAAAAAACCACAAACACTAAGCAAGTAGACAACTATTTTATTTGACTTCCTGAAGCACCTCAGGTTGGGGGCTGTCAACTTTCCCTCTCAGTCCATATGGTTCTGGTGAAGTTGAAGTTATCTCATAACTCCAGAAAGGGTCACAAGTCCCAGGCCTGCACCAGCATTGTGCTCACTCCTCCTAGCCATAGTGACAGACACAAGGATGGGAACTGAGCCCTACAGACCACTGTAAAACTTGTTCTAAACAATTTGCTGACTTTATTTGAACATCTACCCAATAATAAGGTGGTAAACAAGAGTCCTGACAAACCCACCACGATTGCTTTGTGGACACCTGTGTCATGGAATTTGTCTTTTTTCCCTCCTAGTGCTACACTTGACATATTTTAGTGAAAAAGAGTAATTTCTCTGCTTTTCATTGCACATATTTTTCAAACTCTCTGTTACATATGGAGGTTCTTCTCACAAAATAGATTCACATACAGTTTGGAAGGATATACACTACATGACTCTAACTTAAAATGTACTTGTTCTGAATAAAGAATCTCCTCAGCCTCTGAAGAATTCACCCAGTGTAACTAGATACACCCTGATTCATCCCAATGCTATCCAAAGGCTAAATATCTGTGGCTTTAATTGAAAAAGCTCATTAACTTTAAATACAGCTAGAGTTGTTGAGGGAAAAAAATCTCAGTAGAAATACTCTAATAGATTATCTAGTAAAACAAAAAAGCAAAGGTTTGTATATTCTAAACCAATTAATCTTGACATTGTCTACATCATTCTACTTAACTTTGCAGGTGAGTCTAAGTGCTTCAAGGAGAAAACATGCAAGCATATGGACTGAATTCTACTCACTTTCTGATATTTAATAGAATTTAGTGTTTGAAACTAAATCATCTTTCAGGTAACCAAACAGTATATGAGGGGAGGTTTCTCTTTAGAGAGTTTTCAGCCAACAAATGAAGAAGGAATGATATACTTAGGGATTATCCTTTTGCAACACCTCATAAATTAGGGCTTCTAGAAGGTGATTATCAATAGCTCCTTATATCACTAACAAGGAGAAATAACAACATTACTGTAGCAATCTTGTTCCAAAATGGTCACCTAAATCTGATCAAGCCTCTAGATTAGTTTCTCAACCTCAATACTATTGACCTTTGGGCTAACTAATTCTTTATTGTGGGGAATATTCCCACAAGACTCTTGTATTCTTGGACCTTTGGCAGCATCTTTGGTCTCTACCTACTGGATGCCAGTAAAATTCCCATGTCATGTAAACCAAATATGTCTCCAGGCATTGCAAAATCTTTCATGGGGGCAGGAGGTTTGGGGACAAAATCAACACCTGTTGACAGTCACACTGTGACTCAAATACCAATAAGAAGACTATCTGATAGGATAAGGATCCTATAGATAAAACTATAGGATAGTCACACATGCTAAAGGATAGCATAGAGTTACAATATCCACAACAGTGAGGAAATTCTAAAGGATAGACAGTTTTTCCGCTTGCTTATAAGAAAAGAAGCAAGCAGAGGTGTGAAAGGGAAGCCCATAGGATTAAAAGTGATTAAAAGACACATCAACCAATCACAATGTATGCACTTTATTTGGGTCTTGAATAAAAACATCTATTAAATATCTATTATTCATAGCCTTGGTAGAAAAAACAGCTCAAGATATTTTTTTAAATCCTTACATCAGAGTTTTGGGGGAGTATTCTTGCTGTGATATAATGACCCCTTTTGGATGGAAGGACACATGCAGTAATATTTAATATTGCAAAATAGTTTAACCAAATAGTCATTAGATCCAAATACAGTATAGCTTCCTTATGAAGGTATTGTATTAAACCACTATCTAGTTAATTCAGCCAAAACTTTTTGCAAATCAAATGTCTGTTTGCGCTAATTTATAAACTAATTTTTAAAATTTTTCTTATTTTCTCCCTTGTGTAAATTCATGCCTTAGTACTTCCCTGTTGCTGCAGTTTATCCACATCATCTGAATTGCTGCCTTTGGCTCTCCATTGTTTTGCCTGAAAACTCTACCCTTTGACCATCTCCTTATTTAAACACCTCGATTCCATCCACATTAATTCTATACCCCTGGTGCGGCAGTCAAAGCTCCCTATGATCTCGATGTTGGATGTTTCTATTCATCACTCACTATCTTAAATCTGACCCCCACCCCATGCCACCACAAAACCCTATGCCTTCTCCTCAATCTATTCCGTAGTTTCTCTTCTGCTTATATTTATTCATTCTGTGCCTATGGTGCCTATATCAACCACTTTTGTCTTCAGCATTCATACATGTATTATAATGCTAATCAATCAGCAACTACAAATCATTGCTTTTTATTTTTACCACTTGGGATTAATATTACATCCTCCCAATCTTCTGTACTTGTAAGCATTGCTTCAGTCTCTTTGGATTAAAGTATGTTGATCTATTTCACAACTTCACTGAAATTTCCAGGAAGACAAAAATTATATTTTATGTAATTTTAAATATGTTTGTACTACAGACTGCACAAAATGTTTAGTGAACTAAATACAGAGATTTTTTTGGTCCCATAAAATAACTAGTTACTCCCCAAAGTAGAAATGCATGCAGAAAGATCACAGAATTTGAACAATAAAGCAGAGATCCCTATAGAATATTCCAATCACCAGAAGAAGAGGAAGAAGCATAAATAATAAGTTAGAGGTCTAGGATGAGGATTGGTTCTTAAATCCTACCATTCTTACCTCTCAAAAAGTTATCATTTAGATACAACAGGAAAACAGAATTGGAACTAGAATACTCCCTTACTAGAAGTTGGATATACACTTATACTTCTTGTCTTAGTTCAGAATTTCTGGAAAAAGAAACTGAAGCAAGGCCTAAGAGCTAATGTTTTATGGAGAGTTAAAATGTTTGAAGCAGGACAGCCACAAGGAAGAAGCAAAGAGACAGAAAAGAATGAGTGGTATGAAATGTGGCTCTCCTCCAGGTAGAACATAGTAGGATTGGCCAGGGGAATTTTCTGAGTAGTTGTTTCTGGACTTCCAGTTCTAGTTCATTAACCTACATGTTTTTATTTCATTATTTTTGAGAACTTAAGTAGAAAATACTTTACTAATTAGTTATTACTTGATTCAGTACAGGGTTTCAACCTCTTTTTTCTTTCTAAGTATTTTTTTACTAGCATACATTAATACCAGAAGGGGGTTTCGTTAGGATGATTCCATAGATGGGCACACAGTGTACTGTGAACAAGTCCACCCTCTCTATTATATTTCCTTCTTTTTTTGCCAGTACCACACAGCACACAGTAACAATTACCACAGATTTGTAGTAAGTTTCTAAATTGAAGTGTGAATTTTCTGACTTTCTCATCTTTTTCAACACTGTTTTGGCTATTCTGGATGATCCAGTTTATCTGCATCTACAAAGACAGCAAGGATTTTGATAGGGATAGCATGAATCTGTGGAACAATGGGGGGAGTAGGTATATTGCAATCCTAATAATTTAAGTCTTCTGGTCATGAGCATTTTCATTTATTTGGGTCTTCTTAATTTTTTCAAGATTTTATAGGTTTTAAAATATGTTTTGTACTTATTGTTTGTTAAATTTATTCCTAATTCCAAACTACCTTTATTTAAACCAAATATCTAGTTTCTAGTTTTGCTTTGCTTTTTTCCCCCTCACAGTATAATCTCAGTGTTTTAGTATAGGAATTTGCAAAACAATTGAACCAATAGTAACATATTTAATCCTCCCTCAAACTCACAAAGGCTGCTTTGCAGCTCCAGCCTAGTAGAAAAAGCTTGAACTTTCACATTCAATTTTCTGCCTTCCCTCCAGACTTAATTGTATGAACTTGGGTTAGTTATTTAATTCATGAGCCTTTGTATTCTTATCATCAAAAACGACAAAAGCTAAACACTTATAGTTCCTATATTCTAGGCATTGTTCTGAGTGTTTTACACATAGTACTTAATTTAATCTGCACAACTCAATGAAGTGGGTTCTCTAATTTTTCCCCATTTCAGAGATGAGGAAACTGAAACTATAGCTGACTAAATGATTTGTGCAAACACGTGGTAAATGCTGAGCCATAAATCAAATTGAAACAATGTAACCGCTGAGGTCATGCTGTTAACCACAATGCCATATTAATTCCTTCCTCAAAAGTTAACAAGAAAAACCAAGCAAGAAAATGAAGAAAAATACAACATATCCCTAACATAAGGTAGACATTGTGTAAAGGATGTTCTTCATTGGGTAAAATTTTCCCTCATTTTGATAGAAACCTATTGATTTCTTCATTAAATAAAAATGCCTTATCTTTATTTGTATTAAGACAATGAATACAGATGTGGATTAAACTAACAAATTTAGGCTCAAGTTCCCTCATTTGAACTAGCTTCTTCCAAATCCCTGTACCTTATTTATGAATTTGCTGTCTTTGTAGAGAAACATTTCCTCAAATTATGTAAGTTTTAGAGCCATAAAAAGCTGGATCTGGTCCTGAAAGTATATTAGCAAGAGGATTAGAGCATAACTCAGAGAATTCTAGTTTGGAAGAGTGAAGGGAGAGTGTCACAGATAGCTGAGACAAAGAATGAGGAAGAGGAGGAGGAAATGGAGGAGAAGGATTTAAGAAGAGGCAGAGAAGGAAAGGGAGGAGGAGGAGATCTGAGGAAAGAAGGAAGCTTAATTTTAGATATGTTTGATTACAGGTGTAAGAGGAAAAATCAGATCCAGATGATCTATTAGAGAGGTAGTATGTATGACAAAGAGGTATTGGAACCATTAGCAAGGACAATTATTAAAGCCCCAGGTGACTTCCTTGTTACCTCAGGAAAGTATGTAGTTTGAGCTAGTAGTTCTCAACCAGAGGCATAACAACCATTTGATGTCTGGAGATGACATGGGTATCTAGTTGGTAGGAGCCAGGGATGCTGCTGAATGTCTTCCAGTGAACAGAACAGTTACCCATTACAAAGAATTAGTCGGTCCAAATATCAATAGTGTTGAAGTTGAGAAAGCCTATATGAATTAGTCTAAAGAGGAGACTGAAGAAAATGATGAGAAAAATCAGGATTTTGCAGGCAGAGAGAGTTAAAGTGAAAAGACTATGCAGAGGTATAGGAAGTATAAAATGTCTCAAGTTATTTACATTTTTAAGGCCATACCAAAATGGTCATGATACTGTCCTGTCAGTGGTATCCAACATCTTCTCGATACAACTGTCTTGTCAGGGTGATGATTCTTAGATGAAGTAACACAAGTTAATCATGTCCAGAATAATAAGGGTGTGAATAGCATGCAGATGCTCAACATCTGCTAATCCTAAATTGAATAACTCTTCAAGTTAATGCCTTTTCATGGGCCCTGGAAGAGCTGTTGACATATAGAGTCCCAAATGTGTATTCTGCAATCTTTGTTTTGCATTTAATGTTAGGGTGTGTCTGGATTGGTATCATTCCATGACACTTATGGTTTATATTAGTTGTTTAGTTAAGTAGAAACTGAAAATAAATTTTTGCTGGGCCAGTTTTCACAGACATTAGAGACTGTCCATGTAAGTTTTGTAAATGGGTAAGTTCTAGAGAAAAATACATATAATCACACACACACACACACACACACAAAATACCCTACATTCAAATAGGTCTTTTGGACTGGGAGTGACATACTTGCCTAGTATGTCCAAGATTATGAGTTCCATAACTAGCACCATAGAAAAAGGCAGAAAAAAAGGACTATTTTGTCTGCCAAGGACACATGTGTGGGGTAGAAGAAGGGTCAGGGTAGGGAGGTGGAAAAAGAATCCTCATACTTTCTCTCTGTACATAGTCTTCATAATAATTCCTTACTCTTGTTGCAACCCTCCTCTTTTCTCTACAATTGCTTGCATTGGTTTGTTGATATCTTACCGTTAATATGCAACCCATACTGTTTTGTTTCTTCTAACTATGATGAATCTTCTCAACTATATTTCTGGTTTTCATTGTATAAGGATATCTAGTAGTTTTTGCTTGATTTGTTTTGGTTTTGCTTGTTTGCTTATATATTTGTTTTGCTTTCTGGGCAGCATCAGAAACTCCTTTTTCTGAATGATATCATCTTGATTTTTTTTTTTTTTTGATGAGTCACTATTCAATCTGCATGGATTGGGTGGGCTGCCAGTTCTTCATACTACAGAGATGGGCCTTCAATTAGGCTTTACCAGTTTGTGTATTACATTCTGCTGGCTGTAGTGATTAGTTTAAACATGGCCTATGGCTGAGGTCCACCCAGAAAGATTTCTAAACTTCCGAAATGCTTTCTTTCTGATGGATATTTTTTTGCTGTGCAGATTTTGGACTGAATATGCCAGCAGTCATTTTTTTTTTTCCTGTGAGAGTCAGCTTACAAATGAAGGAGATAACAGAGAAAGAGGTAAAAGACAAAGAAAGACTGATAGAAAGAAAGAATTCAGGGAGCATCATTTGAGCTCCAAGGTCCAGTCAAACCTAAGGATCCACCATTAAACTTTTTGTTAATTAAACAAATGCTTAAGTGTCTCCTAATTACACACAAAACTAATCTGACTAATGCCTTTACTTATTCAGTAAATAATTCTTGGAGGCACTAGGAATGGAGAATGAAAAGGAGGGAAACAGTTTTTACTAGAGCTCACGGTCTGGTTTGGAAGGTAAGTTTTAAACAGGAGAATGCAAGAGTATCATGGTTTACAAAGGTGCACAAAGCATGAGAACATCCCTGTCAAAAGTGTCAAGGAAAGCATTTTCAAAGGAAATCACAATAATACCAAGTTAAATAGGTGTTTTAGTTTGTGTACTAGTTATTAATATATAACAATAACTTAGCAGTTGAAAACAGCACATTTTTTTAAATCTCATAGTTACTGTGGATCAAAAATTCAGGGGCAGGTTTGCCCCTGTGTCTCAAGGTGTCAGCTTGAGTTTAGTTCACCTCAGCAGCCTCAGAAGAGTCACTTCTAATCTCACTGAACTAAGCTTACCACAGAGCTGCCTCACAACATGGCAGCTGGCTTCCCCTTATGTGAGCCACTGAAAAGAGTAAGAAAGCATTCTCCAAACTGAAGCCACTATCTTTCTGTAATCTAAATTTCAAGGTGATATATCTTCACTTCTTCCATATTCTATTCACTTAAAGAAAGTCATCAATCCATGGTGACATCCTTCAAAAGGAAGATATCACACAAGAACATGAGTATCAGGAAGCATAGATCATTCGGGACTGTTTTGGAGGGTGGCCACTACAGTTTGGTTCTCCTAAAAGCAGATCAAGCAATCTTTAAGACAGGGATTTAGGTGCAAGCAGTTTATTAGGAAATTGATCCAAAGAAGTATTGTGAGGAAGTTGGCATGTAAGAAAGCAAAATATAATAACCAACATATCACCTTTAATTAGTCTTTAATTAGTGGGTTACAGCTTTATGCCTGAGGTCTCCATCCTGTTAAAGTCCCTCTGTTAGACTGAAAAAATGTATAGAATTATCATACAAAGAGAGAAAGAAGCTGGAGAAGTTATTCACCATCTCCCTTCACATGGTACTTCAGGGTAACTTGGAGTTGTCTACAAGGACACAAGCAAGTACCAGCAACATCTGCTACAACTCCCTTAGAACTTATCCATTTGACCCCTGGAACTCTCCCTCCTTGGCTCTTACATTCTCCTCACTTGAAGCTGGATAGGATCTAGTTACCTTTAAATAGAAGGAATTATATTCAGTTCATAAATATCTACAATACATCATCTTCAGTGGGCCTTCCATATCCACAGGTTTCTTATCCATTCAACTAACTATCCATTCAACCAACTATCCATTCAACCATAGATAAAAAATAAGGTAAAAGATTGCATTTGTAGTGAATATGTACAGACTTTTCTTGACATTATTCTCTAATGTAGGGTTTACATTTTATTACATATATGGGATATATTTAAAGCATTTGAAAGAATGTACATAGGTTACATGCAATTACTATGCCATTTTATATAAGGGACTTTGGCATCCATGGTTTTTGAGTCCTGGATCCAATCCACCTGCATACTGAGCAATTTATGTATATATATTTGGCTCTTTGAAATTATAAAACTCTCAAAATACAATGATAGCTCTTAAGACTGCCTTGCTAGAGAAGGATAGGTACAGAGTAGCCATCGCACAAGAGTGTCCAACACTAATAGTGCATATCAGATGCCATAGTAGAGAAATGGGAAGTCTTCATGAGCAGAGAATTATTTGTCTGGGTTTTGAACAATGATATTATTTAGATGCATGCAACTGCTTACATTCTAGAAATAGCAAGGAATATGGTTTGATAAGAGAAATGGTGTGGAAAGGAAGTGAGAGAAGAGGATGGAACTAAGATCCACATATAGGAAAGTTTTAACTGCCCTGTTTCAAATAAGATTTCACTGGCAGTGGAGGATTGATGAAAGTGCTGGAAATAAATATAACTTGGTTATATACTGTGAGACAAATGATACCTCATCTCAATGAGCATTCACACTTTATGCATAGGGGTAATGAAAAGGTGAAATGAGATTTTTAAGAATTAATAAAAACTTAAGTTTGAGGTAAGTTATTATTGCAGTTTTATTATATATTATATATTATATAGAATTATTTATAAATTCAAGCATTCCATGTGCTCTAGCTCAGTAGTTAAAAACTTATTCTGTAAAGGTTGATAGTAAATATTTTAGGCTTGATGGGTCTGTATCAAAACTACTTCATGCTGTTGTAGCACAAAAACAGCCATAGATGACATATAAATAAATGGATGATTGTGCTCCAATAAAACCTTGTTGACAAAACAGGCTACATTTAACCTACTGATCATAATTTACTGACCCTTGCCCTAGATCTATGATCCTCCAATTTTCACGTGAAACTATCCCTAAAATTTTACTCCAGTGCATCTGAAATGGACTTCTGCATTTCAAACTCATTATTGGGTGAGGCTGAGATCCAATGGTTCTTGTTTCACACTTTGAGTCACAAGGGGGATTATAGTGAATTTTCACTTAAAGATGTTCTTTCTACATTTGAATCTTGGTCTATCTTCTCCCACTCACCTCTGGGAATTTTTACCACATATACGGTGAGCCTGGTTTTCACAAACTTGCCTGGTTTTAAGAATCACTTGAAATACTTGCTGTCTATGCAGCTTCTTAGGGCTTTCATACTAAAGATTCTAATTCATCTAGAAGTCTGGGATGGGCCTCAGAGTCTGGGCCATAAAAGCCCCAGAGGATTGTTGTGATCAAGCCAGTTTGGGAGGCAGTAGGTTTCTCTGTCTCTTGCAATTTTTCCTCACTCTCAAGAGGTGCTGACATTTCAGTCCTGCCATGAAGTAAGAGCAGTGTAAGGAACTGGTTACAGGACATATAAGATGTGTGTCTGGCATGCATGATCTTTGATCCCTGGTATTAGGGCTATGGGTCATAATTTCCGTCAGAGGACTCAAAGACCATACATTAAGTATATAGTATTTATAGAAAAACAATCCTCAACCTGATCCCCAGTGGATGTTGCTTTACTTTCTTGTTCAATTAAAGCCAATCTAGAAAGAATTGGAAGTGATATTAACACTCCCCTCAGGAAAATGAAGGTAAACACATCTATCATTTTCACTTTAAGAAAAATACTTAACTAATAGAACCAGGAATTATGGTATACCCCAGATATTTTGGGTAGAAAACTCTGTGACCCATGTCCACAGAAAATGCTTTCCTTAAAGAATGCCTCTTTCAGGCAAAGAAGTAATTTTTCCAACTCATCAAAAATCAGCATTGAAAAGTATACATGGGTTTTCTTTAAGACAGGTTTTTAGTAGCAAAATTCTAAGGCTTTGTAGAAAATAAGTGTATTTATTTAAGTTATAATTATTTCAATTATAATAATTACTTTAAATAAAATAGAAATAGAGAAAATATTAATAATGGTGCCTTCAAACAATATAGACTTAAAGAGACTAGGAGAAGAAGAACCTTCACTGAGGTGGTTCAGAACTGTTTGTCTAGAGTATTATAAATTTCTTGGAGACTAGGGATCTTCTGCTTTCATTTGTATTACCCTGCCTCTTCAGAGATCTCTGGTCCCTATACCCCTACCTGGTATTTATTTATATACTATAAAGGATAGCTGACCCCACAACTTTATCAAACTTTTATGTGTTTGTGTGTGGTGCTGGGGATTGAACCCAGGGCCTTGGACATGCTAAACAAGCATTCTACCACTGAGCTACATCCCTAGCCTGACTTTATCAAACTTTTAATGTGACAATTACCCAAAGACTCACTATCATCTGCCTAATAAAACTTAAACTCCATAGTAGGAAATGCAAGCACCTTCTAGACCTCATCCTTCTGAATTCATCTACCCTCACCCTTGATTATTTCCCCTCTAGCCACCATGTGTATCTGGCAGTCATGTAATGCCAATTTCTTTGAACTCTCCTAAGCGTACCATATACTCAGCATTTGCAGGTATTCTCCCTGCTTAGAAAATCTGCTTCTTGCTCCTACCCATGCCTTCTCTCCCACCTTTCATGCTTCAAAGTCAGCACAAGCACAATCTTCTCTGTGAATCATCTCTGACAGGAGTATGATTTTTGGTAATTACATCAGACTTCATACCTCTCCCTATCAATGGATTATGAAATCATACCATTTCCATTCATTATTTGCTTTACAATTATTTCCAAACAAAACCAAAACCTCCTTTATGGCAATGATAATGTCAGTTCATCTTTCTATTTCCAGTTCTACTCCTAAATAAAGTGCTTGAGAAAAAACACAGGCTTAATTCATGTCTGAAAGAACTGATGGCACTGCAAGAATGAATGGATCAGCAGGGCACAGATACCTACACAGAAATAGCTGTAGAGCTGACCCTACTAATTGGATGATGAACGGTTAAGCTATTAGCCTATAGTTCCTAAACTCCCCTACTTAGCAACAAGATCTGGTTTCCAGGCTTTTAATCCATTAACTCTATACTTGTACCAAACAGCTGGCATCACATAAAAACAGGTTTCCAATACCCTCTGATCAGGCACAATCTTAGTCCTGAACCACTTGTTCTAACCTACTCTATACTCCACACCCCATGTGTTTCTGATCCTTCTGGTTTATAACTTCATTACATAATCTCCTGTTTATAACTTCACTATATTCTTTAAGCCTGAATTTCATCTTATTTCCTGACTAACTATGACTTTGGTTCTTCTCCTTAACCATAACTTGAATTTTCTCTCTGAATTTATGGTTCCCTATGAGTAGATAACTTTTAGTATCCAGCCCACCCTGAGAACTTCTTTGGTTAGAGCTCTTGCTGAACCCACCCAGCCTCCTGAGTAGGATGCAAGTACAGGGGGTGGCTTTTATCTACCAGTAAAGAGAAACTGACACATTGCAAGTATTAGGAAAAAAGTAAAGAAGTGAAGTTTAAAAAATCTTTGCAACATATGAATTGGTATATGCTGAATGCACTTAGAAAGTCTGGTCAGAGTTCCATTACAAAGAAGGTAGAAGGAAAAAGATTAACAAGAAACTACTGGAACAGTAAGACAGAAAGAATCTAGGCTGAACACTGCAAAACTCCATATCATTTTTGGTGTCCTTGTATTTCACTATTACACAAAAGATAAACTTCCATACTGTTAAAAGAGAGAGAGAGAGAGAAAAGAAAATAGGTTAAGGTTTGTCAAGCCACCATGATGGAGATGGGAAGGAGAGTAGATCTGTGAAATAAGGAAAACTAAAGTGAGTCAGGAAGATGTGGGTTGGAATCTCACATTTGCCCTTTGTAAGGCAATTACACCTTTGAGAAATTACTGAGGCTTCAATATTTGTCCACTTTATCCTCTATAAATAACTATATCTAACTTTCAATATTAACTATGGTAATTAATGAAGCCATGTATGTCATAAATTATCATAAATATTAAAGCTACTCTATTATGTGAGAAAATGCCTCTTTTATGCTGAGCTCTGCTCTTAGAAAAGATAAAGACAATTAATTTCTGCTATTCTGCAATTCTTTTTGTTTATTTATTTATTTAATTTATTTTGGCGGCACTAGGGTTTGAACTCAGGGCCTCATGTTTGCTAGGCAGACACTCTTATCACTTGAGCCACTCCACCAGTCCTTTGATTTCTGCTGTTCTGGACAGTGTTCATCTACAGTGTATAGGCTAAGACTGTCCAGTTCTCTGACCTAATAGTAGGTTGTTAGTAATGAAACGAGCATAAAACAGTATTTTTTGGCTTCCATTTTTTTAAAATCAGGTTCTCTGTATTATTCTCAGGAATTTTCTGTTTAGTACATTCATTGCAATTATACGGATGAAAAACTTTGGAGACATCCCTCATTCCTCTCTTTTACTTCACATCTAATCCAAGAGCAAGTTCTGTCAACTTGTCATGTTGACTGATACCATCATAGTCCATCCTGTTTCTATTACTGCAAAAACTTCAAAAACGATTTTGCTGATCCTACCTTTCTCCCTAGAGTCTATTCTGAAAGTAGAGTCCAAATGATACATTTAAAACACCTTTCAAATTCACGTTTCTCCTCTACTCATCATTCCCCATGGTGTTCTCATTTCATTCAGAACAAAAGCAAAATAGTTTTCCTTGGATGGCCATGAAGATGCTCCTTCATCCAGCTTCTTCCTGTGCCTTATCTCCCCCACTCTTGCTCTCTCCTCTGTGTTCACACCACACAATCTGCATTGGCCTGAATGCTCAACTTTGAACATGACAAGCACATTTTTATCTCTCAGCATTTGTTCTTGTCTGGAACATTCTTTCTCAAGATATTTGCATGACTTCCATCTTCATGTTTCTGACATCTCAACCAAAATACCATCTTTTCATCATGGGCTATCATCTTGGCCTAGGCTTTCCCCAAATCACAGCCTAATAAAAAGGCTTGAATGTAAGTTTGAGTTTTGTGGCAGGGGAGGAGGATAGAGGAGGTAAGAGAGTGATCCAAGGAAAGGAGTCTGGAAGAAGAGAAAGCTAAACCAAGAATATATTATTAACCTGATTAATTTTGTGGAAAATAGGAACTCAGTATGGCTGTTTCTCTCTGAACATTATACAGAATGTTCCCCAGAATTGTCTGCTCAGATGAGAAAAAGGAGAGTGTTTATCTACCAGCCCCTTTTCTCCTTTTGGTCAAGGGTTGCCCAATCACTTGCTATCCCCCTTGAACAAGTGAGCATGGGCATATACCAAGGTGGCTAAAAGAGACAACACTCAGTGGGGCAAAGAAGTCCCTTCTACCTAAAGTAAGGTGCTGTGAGATGATGCCTAGTTTAATGTCATTACTGCAGGAAAGGATGAAATAAGAATGAAGGCTGAGAAGACATGAGACAAGTTTCAAGGATTGTCTGTACTTCTCTAAACACTTTATCCAAAATAGCCCCCCCACTCCCCCTTGTCACACCCTACCCTCCTAATTCCCTTTATACCTCATGCATTCACTTGTTTGTAGGCTGGAAGCCTCTCTCCTACTAGATCATAAGTTGTATAATATCAGGGGCTTATTGTATTTTATTCACCACAGTATTCCCAATTTCTGTAATGATATGTAATATAACAAATATTTGTTGAAGTGGTATGATATCTATAAAATGGTATGTGTAGGTGTGCACAAAAAAGATAAATATCAGTGTCCTTATATAGTCAAGATACACTGGTGCTTGTTTGCCATTGACTTGTATGTCCATCCAATCCAGGATGCTGTAGTCTACCTAATCAAAGAGGCTTAAGCCAACAAATGTCAACAGAAAGCCTGTATATGGAACTGTGTATTTCAAATATCTACATGTTTTAGAGTCACCAGAATAAGTTCTATACACAGCATGCTGGATCCCACCTCAGGTATATCAGCAGCTTGGGGATATATATTTCTAATAACTGATTATAATGCTGATGGCCTGGAGACTACATTTTGTGACCAACTACATGAGACCTTTATTATAGACCCTTCCAGCGGGCATCTTTCCCACTGCACAGCCTGACTTAGGGTTGGAAAGACCCAAGAGAAGAAGTAGCTTTGTTTCCTTTATCTGCTACAAAGCTCAATGCAGCCCTACTCGTTAGAGACTTTACAAGGTCACCCTTCAACACGAGATTTACTTACTGCATTCAGCTAATCCTGATGAAGAGTTCAGGCCTATTTAAGAGTTCTCTTTACAGACAGTACTAGCATCATATTTTTAAAATAAACCATATCTTTCCTTAATTGGCATGTCTAAGTGGAAGCAGGAAAACAGGATATGAAGACCAGAGTAACAACAGTGAAAATTTCAGAAAATATGAGGAAAATGAAAAAGGGTGATCCTTATTTGGGGGCAGGACTCTTTTATGCATGATAACTTTGGAGGAATCAAACTGATTTCCTTTGAAGAGAGGAAGAAATCTCAGGACATATAATTAGCTGTCCATTCTACAGGAAAAGGTAGTCTACTGTCAGCAGTGGTAGGCTGCTACTATTACTCTTAACGTCATAGTTCCAAATCAAAACCAGCTGCCAGCTGTACTGATTTCAATTGCAATGGGTGATCTGGGGACAAATCAAATGTGAGAAATGGTGCCAATGGCAGGTCTCTGCCATTGCTTTCCATGATGGCCATTTAGGAGGTAGAGGACTCAGGATGCTATTCCAGTAAATGAAACATCCCATGATCTCCTCACCCCACCCACCTAAACCAGATTTGGTCATATTTTAATATAGAGTCTATTTCTGGGTTATATTTCACTACTGTGATTGTTTTTCAACAACAAATGCTGCTTGTGATTCCATGAAAAGAAAGTCTCTTATGGAAAGAGATTAACAAAGCTAATTATCAGAGAATATAAAATTAAATTACCAGCTGATTTAACAGACTGGCTAATCTACGAGAGAGTTGAATCTCTCTCTAGCTGGGGAGGTTTTATTTCTATTTATTCTGATAGACTTGGCTATTTTCTTCATAGATTATTCTAATTCCAAAAGAGTCTTCTGAGTCTTTTTTGTTCTGACATTCTAGTGCATTAATTTGTATACTAGAGGTTTGAATTGTTTTCTAAGTGTTTCTAAGGAAAAAGACAGTTTAAGATACATATATAGAGATTGCAAAATGTAGATGTAGTAACAATATGCTGTATAGATCTAAATATATATAGTTAAAAATGCTTGTGGCATAAAGATAAAATTCTCAACCAATGATCTTTGAGCCAAACTTGAACCTTTAAAAGGATCCCTTGAAAGTCCTATAAATTCATATTAATACCCCTTGAAACAAGTACAAAAAGCAAATGAAACCACACAACAGTCCTTTCAGAATAATAGCTAGAATTCTCTCTTAGGCTTTATCATAAGGAAGGTTCTCAGAAAATCTAACCTAAAATTCTATATCAATGTTATAAAAATGTTGTTTATCTCAATCTGCTTACTTTTCCCACAAAATATTCTTTTGAGAAATTTGTTTACGTTCTTCAATATGACAGTATTGCTTTCTTTGTGATCACTGACCTACCTGCCGTTTCAATTCCAGAAGCAGATGTGCCATCAGAAGTCCTACTGAATTCCTTCATTTCCTCTCATTCCAACACCTGACACAGCTTTTTATGTTGTTTCAAGCAGGGAATGACAAAATACAAATGTCCCTAGTTAACCACTTGATAATGACTATCTCCTGATTAAAGTACATTTTAAAATTGGAGACATTGTGAAAAACCTGAAAACAGGCTTGGATCAGTAAGGGGGTATCTCAGAGGTCCTGCCAAAATTATACAATCTGGAAGTTTCATCAGGCAGCCAGCCCCTTCTTGGTGATATAAGGTCTAAGATGTGCCACTACACACTTTAGAATCCTCTTTGGATTTGGAAGAAAATAAAAATATGGACTCTGAGCACTAACACAACCCTCTGGTTAAACAAATACAAGGTCTTTTTCAATATTAAGCAAAATGCATGGACATTTATCCGACACTGTAAACGCCCACATCTCAGCAGCATTAACACTGAAGTGGTGTCTAAGGACCTATTCAGAGCAACTCTGGAAAATGCTTCTTGTGCAAAAAAAGCAACTCTCAAAGCAAGATAGCAGGGGTCTACCATTTCATTGTTGTTGGTTTTATACTCATTTTTGCAATAAACAAAAAGCAAATTACAGACTGAATATTTCTACTATGACCCACTTTCCCCCTACATGTTTGAAGAACCTAAATAGTTTAAAACAAATAAAAATGTATATGTGTGTGTGTATATGCACACATGCCCACAATTTACTCAGTAGGTGCCTAAATGATTGCAGGCTCTTCATTGCACATTTAGAAGCCTTATGGTAACGCTGAGTCCCGACACACTGTAACAGGCCCTGAGACCTGTTGTTGCACTGCACTGCAGAGTTCTTATTGCCTTCATCCAATTCTACAGTAGTGTGGGGCTGGTCCAAAGAACTTTAGAGCTTCCTTCTGTATCCCCGAGGTGGGGAGGACTCTATAGCTGATTCTCATCTAATGTAAAGCATTCTGGAAAAGCAGGTTTAATAAATAATAAAGGGATAAAATTCAGAAGTGTTTTTTGTCTACATGCCATAGTATCATCATGGACACAATCAAAATTTTGAGAATAGCTTTAGAAATGCCCTTTTGTTTGGATTTTCCTATATCTCTAAAAAATTTTGAGGCTAAAAGCAGGAATTCTGTGGTGTTTGTAGATGACTTTACCATGATAATTAAAATTCCTTGTAAACCAGAGAGAATTAGGTGGCATCAGGGAGTTTGGAAGCTGAAACCAGAAGTCAGTTAGGTTTGGAGGTTTAAAAACAAATCATCTGAACAGCAAGGTCACATTAAATGTTATTTTTTATTTAATAACATATGTATTTGCTTCATTGAGTCAATAGAACAGGTAAAGGGAACAAAGCCAAAGGAATGGGGCTTAGATTTAAAGTTCTAAATTCTGAGATTTTCAACCATACACAGGATGCTGGTCAAAACCCTCCATGTTTTCTTCCAGATTTGATAATTACAATTCTAATTTATGATTCTTTTGCTACCATTTCAAGGTACCAACATTGATTTCTATAAGAACTGTAGTAAATAATGGACTAGAAAGCAAGTGTTATATTTCATTTCTTCTCTACTGTTTGATACTATGGTAGAGCTATAGCTCAAAGGATACTTATAAGATCTTCTGTTCATATGCACAACCAGTAAGATAAGTCTTCCAAAAGCTACCATTTTGATTCTAATACTGCATAGGTAACTATAGCTAGAAGATATTGTGGCATAATCATATTGTAAGATGAAAAAGGTAGATCTTTGACTAATTCAGGCCAAATGTCTATTATTTGAGGTACTCTAACCATACAATCTGGTGGTTTATAATCTCTCATACTGACTTAGGCTTTAACCAGTCACTGAGAACCTGGTGTCTGAATTTGAGTAGCAACTATACAGCAATAGTAATGAACAAATGGAGTCTGATTCACAAGTCTCATTAGTTACTCTATCATGTGATTTAAATAGTTCTCCTTCTAGATGAATGTTAGTGGGGGAAATAACATGATTCTTAAGCAGTGCAATCACTGCACATTTAATGTGCATATATGGTATTTGTTAAATAAATACATATATTAAATGCTTATTAAATTCAAAGCATACCCGAATCTATTAAAACGTTACAACATTTTCCTCACTTCCCACAAATGCCAAGCTCTTGTGGGTTCAGCAAGAAAGGAAATATCTTTTAATCCCATTTGATCAGCAAGCTAGGGTTTTAACTTAATTCCAGGCAAAGACCTTCTGACAACCTGCCATTTTATTATCCTCCTGACACATATAAAGTGGACTTTTCCTATGAAATGTACCTAAACCTCCTGTGCTCCTTGTATAACTTGTGCTTAGAGCAACACATGCTGTTGTTCAGAAATATGAACATGTGATATTGGGAACTTCTCTAGTGCACACACACACGTAACCCTCTACACACATCCTACACACCCAGCACCTCATCACGGGCATGTTGCAGAGTATGCTTAGCATCTCCACATTTTAATTCTGATCTGCAGATAATCAAAGCACATGCTTCCTCCTTGGCAGCAGCACACCCCAGATGCACAGCCCCTGGAAGGAATTGCTCCAACAGCCTCATCTGGCTTCACCTTCCTTTGTCTGGTTTCCCCAGCAGATCCTGATGTGGTGATGCTGTGAACCATGTCAGTTCCATCGGCTTTCACACCATTCTCTTGTAAATGTGAGGAGTTGGGTTACTTCATATGCTTCTAAACTGGAAAGGAACAAATCACGGGTACAACGAATTTTCACTTTTATAATTGAGAAAAGGAAAAAGACTTTGCATAGTCCCATGTGAGGTAGTATATTCTATTCATAAATCCAGGACCACGCTGAGCACCTATAGACAGATGCATGAGCTCCTCTGAACTAGAGCTGAATTCTTAATCATTCTGCTGTATGTTGAGATCACACATGTTTGCCTGTAAAAACCCAACTATGGGCTTCTTTTATACAAAGAGCCATTGTTTGTGGTTTTGACCCCAGAGTCTCTTGGGCTTCTGTGGTTCTAGGCAGAAATGGTAATTCAATCAGCTCAACTACACACAAAATAGGAAATAATTCTGGCAAATTTCTCAGTTTCAAATATATTAGACTCCTATTTGAAACAATTTTGTCCGATTTTCATGGAGGCTGAATTTTAATGGCTTGCATTACTTAGATATAAAGGCAAAGCTCTGGTTTTCTCTAGTAGTTTTCATATTATAGGAGGCAATTTTCATCCAATCACCTGCTCTACATTCTCATGGTTGCTGTAGCTAATGTGAATAATTTGCTCCAAACACCTTTAAAAGTTCTTTGAAACAAGAAAATAAAAGGGCAAAAGTGAAGTGTTTCAGAACAAATCAGTGTCCTAACAGAATGTCACTTTCTTAAAGGCACATTGGTATTTTCTTATTTATATACCTAGAAACCATTTCTTTTATAATTCCTTGTGCTTTTATAGGTGTGAAGTTGCACAAAACAGTGTGATGTTGCTAAAGATGGAGTCTATTCTTTCTTATGCAAATTCATTTAAATAGGTGGTAGTATTTACTCAACACCAAAGATGTGTGTAATCAGATGGATAGAATCACTGGTATAGTATGATTCAGCTTTCCTGTTTCTACGTTCACTGTTATGTGTGACTTGAATCAAAAACTGACTCTCCTGACTGTGAAAATGACACGGATATGATCAAGTGTTTTAAGTTCCCATATTTTCCCTGTTAATAGTTAGCTATGGGGTCTCAAGAAAGGTACTTAATTTCTCTGTACCTAAGTATCCTCATCTGTTAAAGAGATTATACTTTCCCAATTTCTTTAGCACCAAAATTTATTTAGTAAACAGAGACTCTGATATATAAAGCATATGAAAGTAATTCAGATATTAAAGTATATTTTTTTACAAGTTCAAATTCACAATATATCACCTGGCCCTCCAGTAACCCCTGGGACCCTCTGGGTGAGAGAGCTTCACCGTAGGTGGAATGGAAACGTCAAAGGATCTCTGAAGATTTTATACAACTGCTTTACCAGCCCTGAAGGTCCAGCTCTGAGATTTTTATAAGAGAATAAAATCCTCACTGTTAAAGCAACAATTATCCAGATTTTCTTTCCATTCAGCGGAATCTAATCCTAACTAGACAAGTTGTATACCCTTGAATCCAAAACAAACAAACAAAGCTGACCTATTGTTCCTCTTTTCCATAACATATGTTAAGAAAGGAGTCCTATATTGACAGAACTGGAACAAGAGGAACTCAAAGAATTTCCTCTCCTACATGTCCTTTGTTAACCCTAAAGGTGTTACAACTTTATAATAACACAAGGCCAAATTGATATTCACTTGGGCAGAGCGTAAAGAAGAAAGGGGTGATATAGAATTGGTGGAGGGGAAGGAGATAAATGTGTACAAAGAAAATAAACCATGTGTCAACTGAGTTAGATAAGAGTTTTGAAGTTCTACATTATTTCCAAAGCCCAATTTTTTCACCCCACCTCAATCTAGCAGATGGTGATAAACATGTAGAGAGATGAGTAGAAAATGCCCCAGGTTCAAAATAAATACACAAACTAGTGGAATAGACAAAAGTAAGGACCAATATTTTATATCTCCTCAAATTGGTTATCCAGTCTTTGCTCAAATATTTTCTATGATGAGCTCTCATTAGCCTCTGCCTCCAAAGATAATCTTGACTCCAGATAATCTTGACTTTTCTACCTAAAATAGCACACTGCCCCTCTACTCTTCTTTTTCTAGCACTTAGCACCTACCAACATATTGCTAATTTTTATTTCTCTATTTATTGTCCAGTCCCTTCAGTGATGTGTGAAAGCAGCATAAGAGCAAGAGCTCTATTTTGTATATTGCTTTAGTTCCAGTGCCTAGAAAATTATCTAGCATATAAGTGTCCAATAACTACTGTTCATTGCCTACTTAAATTTTAAGAAGTTTTAGCCAGGCACCTGTGGTTCATGCCTGTAATCCTAGCTACTCAGGAGGCAGAGCTCAGGAGGATCACAGTTCAAAGCCAGCCCAGGCAAATAGTTTGCAGGACCCTATCTCGAAAACCCCTTCACAGTAAAGGGCTGGTTGGGTGGCTGAAGGTATAGGCCCTGAGTTCAAACCCTAGTCCTCCCCCCCCCAAAAAAAAAGAAAAAGAAATTTTAAGAAAATTTTTAAATTTTTAAAAATTTTTTCTTTGTACTATTGAGCCCAAACCCAGGATATTATTTAAAGCTATTTCATTTCAATTAATGACTGGATTTGTTTTGTGTTGTATCTCACTTTATAATAGTAAAAGAAAGCTATTTAGATCTCATGCTAATATCTTCACAGTGAAATAAAATACCAAATGGCACTTTCCTTTGATTGATCTTTGATAAGTATTCTGGAATCACATCAAATGTCTTTAATGCCCTTTTCATATGATCACTCATCCATTGCTGGGAGTGAGTTATTATCCAATCTTCCCATGCCCTTCCAAATATTCTCTTATTCAAACTGAAAATGTGCAATTCCTGAAACCATTTATCACATGGCTTATCATATCTCTTTATTGTTCTTGTGACTTCCTTTAATCATGCCCTAAATTGTCAAAATTCACTTTAAAATGTTGTGTGTAGTCTTGAATGGACATGTCAGGTGAATTGTATGCAGCACAGTATAGAACAAGATTCTCAACTCCTTTTTCTAGATGCCATATTACTATTAATGCTTCCAATGAGGTATTTACTTCTACTCTTATATTTCCTCTTATACCCTAAATATTATGAATATGTAGTGTGAATATGAAAATGACTATGTAATAGGTGGTTCAGTGTAATACCTACCAGCTTTGCCAAGAGCAAGCAGTCCAGCCCCTGAAGGGCACAGAAAAGCAAGACTACAGGAAGCAGGAAATAAAGAGCCAGCCCAGAAAAGTCTCCTGGTGGGAAGGAGGAAACTTCGTCTATTGCATAAAGTGTAATCATATGCAAATTATCATGTCTTCTACAAACACATCTTCCAATAAGCAACTAGGGTGCTCATTCAATACTGACAAGTGTTTAAGGCTATCTCTACAAGATACCAGAATATTTGAAAGAGAGGTAAAAATCACCCAGATGTTTGAGGAATGATAGGGTTGACACTGCAGCCAGTTGCAACTATTATGTCCTTTTTTGGCCCTATTACATGACCTCATTGATCTTCTTATAGTTCTCCTACACACCAGCTTTATATACGTGTACACATACATACACAGAGGGAGAGAGAGAGAGAGAAAGGGAGAGAGAGAGAGAAGATTGAGATTGAGATTTATTTTATCTTCAAGGTATATATACATAAAATATGTCAATTTGAAATTACTAGTAACATATAGTTTCTATTTTTTCATGGTGTTGATCCTCAGACCTTTTTATGTACAGAATTACTCTGGTTCCCTGATGAAAAACATCAAGTGCCTGTTTTTAGTACTTGCAGCTTTTGTTTGGTCCATTGTCTCATCTGCAGCTGTCTGATCTCTGAGGTCCTCTTGTGCTCCATGATACTGGGAGTCCATGAAGACATATAACAGAGTCAAGATCTACCAGAACTGTGGTTTGTTGTCTTCAAGGCACTCAAGACAGTTCATACAACGAAATCAGTTAAATATTCAAATTCTATTCTTCCATTCCAATTAGTTAAAGGAAAAAAAAGAAAACCACAGAAAAGAATATATGAGTCTTTTTTCATAAATATACCTTTCTGCCAAAAACTATATAGATTCCATTTATAACCCAAGTGACAGTTGATTTTCCAAAGGAAAAGAAACACATCATAGTGACTAACTGTATGGGAAAATCAATGCATGCATGCTTTTTTTGCCATGAAAAATCTTACTGTGATAATTAGGAAATTTTTAATACCACTGAGGAATGGGAATGTAAAATGAGCATATTGCTTTGAATTAAAATATGGAAATTTATAGCACCATCTATTGGTTTCAAAATAAATATTGGTTTTTTTCTACTTACACTAATTATAAAGAATAGTATAAAAAGACATTATTATTACTTTAAGTCATATAAAGATAATTCTTTTTTTCACTTTCTAATGATGCTATGGAAACTTTTTAAACAAAACACACAGGAGATGTGCCAACATGAACTTTTAAAAACTAATATAAATTAAAACTATGCTATGCCAGGAAACTAAAATGGAATTGGGACTTTCATTCACACTTTACTTAAATTGAGTTGTATTAGGAGATTAAATTACCTTTTGAGTGTTATTGCTAAACTGATGAAGCGTGTTAGGATGTACTTTATTTTCTGACTGCAACAGAGGGGTTAAAATATATCTGGCCTTTAATTTCTTCCTTCATGGTTTTTCCTAAAATCTGAAGAAGATGCTGGAAACCTCATGTTCCGGTAACAATGGCTATTTCAGACACTTCTTCACACAGGCTTTTCTCCTTTATTTATCAGATTCCATCACAAGGAAGGAACCTTCACAGGTTTCCTAGAAATTCACCCTTTCCAAGCTGTTCTCAGTGTGTACCAGTACACATCTTTATCTAGAACTCAAGACCCCTTGAAGGAACAGTGGTAGAAAAGACCACTCTTCTCTGTCCCAACACATCAGGAAGCATATGGAGAAAACTCCCTTTTTCTACCCTTGGGAGAAATGAATTTATGAAGAGATCACTTTTAGTCCATAGTAGAGGTTATGAACACATGTGTCTCTCCGATCTTAAGTATGTCACATGGATTATTTTTAAAATCTAGTTTTTCCCTTTTAAGATTTAAGTGAAATAAAGGCCTTAAGACCATCAAACGTGACATCTTGGGCTTTATTAACTTCACTGGGCAAATGATCTGGAAAACTGAGCTCTATGCAGAGGGCCTCAGGACAGAATTGAAAGGAAAACCATCTCACTTAGAGCTCACATCAAACACAGGTTTTAAATGGTTTGTTTTCATTTAACCAAATGTTCACCTCTCCAAAATTTCAACAAGCATTAAAATATCAAGAATGTCTTAATCTGAAAGAAGAGGAGAAGAAACAAAGCAGCTCAAAAATAGTACTGGGCTCTCAATGAGTCTATCACAAGAAATTAGATTCAGATTCTTGTAAGGGAAGATATTGTTAGGCTAAACTATACTAAATTACATTTAGTATGACAAAAATTGTCAAATTATAAATCTGACATGATTCATTCTAATATTAAAAGAAGGAAAAATACTTCTTCTACCTTTAGAAACAAAAATGAAAGCAAGAAAGGAAAAAAGCCAATAATAATAACTTCACATAATTCAGAGAGTGATAATTAGCATTTCAGGTTTTCTTAATCAAAACTGTCAAAACAGTTCATCTCAGCTCCTTCCTTGACCAGTCCATGCAAACTTCTACTCATAAGCACTTATTATTGCTACTTGCTACCCAATGTCTGATTGCTAGTTAAAAATTTTCCATGTTTAGCACTACCTGTTTGTAATGTAACAGAATTCAAGATAGGATCCTTGCTTTTATTTTTGGATTTAAAAAAATGTTATTTTGTCTTGTTAGATTTCAAGAAGGTCAGAAACATCCCCAGCCCGAATGGTCTCAGAATCCTTTAAGATCCATCTCATTTCATACGCCCCCAGTATTCTAAACAGGCTTCACACCAAGCAACCTTCACACCCTCCCTGCGGGTCTTACTCACAGAGCAAGCCATAATAACAAGCTTCCATGCCCTGGCTGGCTTTTTGGCTCAACAGGACTGTTCTGTTGCCAAATCCTGCTTCGAGGGCTTCTTGGGATTATCCTTACATGCACCTTAGTGATGTGATGTATTTTGTCTCTTCTGAGTTCAGGTTCATCTTCTATGTTCTCTTGTCTCTATTCAGGGAACAAAATATGTACATAGAGAAGGAAAGAAGCTGTTATTTTTTTTTTTTGCCTTTTTCTCTGAAAAATACCATATCGTTGTGTGTGGATTTGAAAAGCATATTAGTAAGAAGAAAAGGAAACTTTGGGGTCAGCCTGGGCTGTCTAAGGAGACAGTCCAAATAAAATTTAAAGAGGCAACTGCACTGATGGTTTTGGAGAAAACTGGGTGATGTTATTTTCAAAACCTATAGTCCATAATCTGCACACAGCTAAAACAAAGCTTAGCTCAGACCTACAAGGTTCATTTCTAAACATAAAACAAGGAAATGTGGAAGGTTTGTTTTTTTTCTTTAATAAAGTACATTAACGAAGTGCTTTGGGGAACACAAACCTTTTTATGGAGTAAGAACCAGCACTTTTAAAACAAGAAATATGTGTGGGATGGTGTTTATTTTTGTATACATAAATATACACACATGCAGGATTATTAATATTTACATACAGCTACACGTATGGAAATAATTGTCTCAGAAAATGGTTTGGATCTAGAAACAATTGGCAGACAAAGAAAGAAAAACAGAATGGTCCAGTCTCAAAACTATCCCAAAGGACAACATTCCCAACAATGGGAAGACTGATAGCATAATAATAGCCATAAAAATAACATGGAGAGGAGAACTCCAAGATTCCTTAGCATTTTTATGGATTCCCATGAGAGGTTTTAGGACCTAAATTCTTTTCAAATTGACTTTTATTTATGTCTGCAAAATAGATTGACAGCTTCAAATGAAGGGTGGGTGGGTGTTAGTCTTAGCAACTTGGGATAACTTGCAACTGCTGGTGGGTGTTTGCTAGATGGAGGGAGAAAAAGACAGACGGGGAGCCCTCCCTTCTGAAAAGATATTCCCACCACAAGCACGCCACTGTCCACTACTGAGTGTGTGCTTTGTTTCGACTCTGCAGGATTTGGATTGATTTTTGTCCCGTTCAATACCCACACAACATGGAATATTTACGTTTGGATACATCAACAAGGAAAAGCAAAACAAAACAAAAAGACTCACACACAACACACACACAAAAATCTTAGTCTTTTGTTTTACATTTTCTGTAACCCAGATTGCGATAATTATCTCCCTGTCTTTACAAGCCTTTTCTTTCATTCTAAAGGCAGATTTTGGAATCAGGTTACACTTAACTCAGTTTAACAAATAAGAGTAGTCTGGCAAAATGGCACCATGTGCTTTCCACAAATATTTGTGGTATAGGCAAGCTCTCAATGTTTTTATTATGCCCAAGGTTCTTTGGTTTTAAAGCAAGTGGAATAATGTACAGAAAGGAGAAGCACGGATTTGGGAACTGGGTGTGTGTTGGATGCACTTCGCAGATCTTTCTGTGCCAGAGAAAGAACGAGGGAAAAGGAAAAGATACATTTTAAAAATAACTAGGGGAATAGAAAGAGCAAAAAAAAGGTTTGGAGGCATTTAGCAGAGCAGTTTACCCTGGCGTGAGCTACAGGCTAATGATAGAATAATAACATTTGGCGCTGGAGCCCCGAGAGGCTGACAATACACGCACTGTAGCCTGAGCGCTTCACACATTTGCCGGCTCTGTAGTCAGGACAAAGAGTGCAGAACAGAGGCAAAGTAAAGAAGGGAGTGAAAGAGAGTCCACGCTCAAGTTTGCTGTAATATAAATATACATGCACTGTGCTACAGATGTTCCTCATTGGCGAAGGCTGGCACATAATTACGCTATGTGCTTCATAATATTTTAATGAGCTTTTTCTCTAAATAGCAACGAAAATGAACAATAAGAAGCTCTTAGGGAGGGAAAGTTGGTGTTGTTTTTGTGCCTGGGAAAAAAATTCTCATAATAGGTTATATTAGAATGGAAGAGAAAACACTGGTCTGGGTTTAATAAAATTGAATTGAATCTAAAGTATGGTTTCTGAAGCAAGTTCCCTTTTTTCCTTTTCAACTTTAACAGTTCATTCAGGCTACAGGAATAACAAAACAGGGGTTATAGCGTAATTCTGGTGGATTGTTTCTTTCCCTCTCCCCCTTTCTCTTTCCCTCTCTTTTTTTAAGAGAAAAAAAATCCTTAAGTAGAACTGTTGCAACAATGCTGTTAATATATTGTGCCAATTAAAGTCCTGAAATAAATAACAAACCACTTAATATGTGTTGTAAATGTCGTGCTGATTTAAGCATTGTTAAGCATAGATTACATCTCTTCGGGGGGATAGATGACTAGAACCTCAGTGGAGGTTTTGTGTGTGTGTGTGTGTGTGTGTGTGTGTTCCCTATTGTTTTTTTTTTTTTTTTTGTATTTTGCTATTGGGTAATTTCTAAAATGCAGAATAAAAAGTCAGAGTTTAACAGTTTTTAGTACTGCTACTCTTGTAAAGAAAATGATCATTTTTGCTGATGTTCAGTATGTCATTAAAAAAAACCAAATTCAATAGTAAAATTAGAGCAACTTGATTGAGATGTAACCTTTTGGATGGGTTCTTTGCACAGACAATATTTTCAGGGTACATTGAAGGAGACAAGGTAGTATGTGAACTTGTAAACAAAATAACAACAACAACAATAAAGAAATACTAACCCCTGGATGCTAGCTGGGCAAGGAGAACAAAATTGACCCAGTAAATAATATATATTCAGGCAGAGAGCATAGATGTTCTCTTTCTAATTTGTGGATGAGAGAGCTTTGGTTAATATGAAGAATTTCCAGTACTTGTGTAAAATTCCTGTCATTCACTGAATTTGATGTTTCTATTACTGGCAGAATATTCCCTAATTCTCTCCCCTCTTTTGTAAATCCTATGGTAGCAGAGCCTAGATTAAAGATGGAGGTGAATTCCTACTGCAGGGGTCCATCAGTTCACCTGGCTTAAATACCTCAAATTTGTTTTCACCTATTACATTTTAACGTGAGGAAATGACAAATTTAAAAGCAGACCCCAGAGATATGTTCATATGAAATAACATTCAGAAAAGTTTTTGAAATATCATTTTAAGACAGTTTAATTGCCAACCCCTTCCATATCTATCCTTCTTTAGAATGTAAAATTATGTTAATAGGGAAGACTGGAGGCCACTACAAAATTTGTCATGCCCTCAAAAATCAGAATTTAAATGAAATTGAATTATGGTGAGTACAGTTTGGGTGTCAAGTTTATTTTAATTTTTAATTTTTTTAGAAGTAGATATTCTATGCATGACAGTTTTGTTAACTTAATTGGCCAGAATATGTTAACAATCTGAATATCACTCACTGCTAAACCAGATAAATGCCCTGCATGTAGATCTTAATATATATAGAAACAAATCAATTTTTAAAAGTTTTCTGTGCATACAGATAACTTTATACAAAAGGTACAAAGTGGGCATGTATGACCTTAAAAATCAGACATTAAAAATGCAGCACATTAATAAGATTGAATTAAACCACATGTACCCAAGAACTATAATTCAATGAGACATAGTATAGCTGAGCATTTAAAAGTATAGATCCCAGAGCCTAGCTCTTCCACTTGATAGCTCTGTGTGTGTGACCTGGAGCAAGTTCCTAACTTCACAATGCTTCTGTTTATCTATCTGTAAAACAGGAATGGTAATACCACCCTCATAGTCTTGGGAAAAGGACTATATGAGTTATTAAATGTAGGTCACTGAAAACAGTGCCTGGTATATAATATGTACTCCAAAGTTTGCTTGGATTGATGAATCCCACGTGTTACTATTAGGTTTCCCCACTTCCAAGCTGAATCAGGAATTTGAAGTTCTCAGTCTACTATTCAGGTCCAGCAGAGACTGAGTTTGTGATCTGCATTGAGTCTGGCACAGTCTTCTATCTCTTTTAGTTGTAAAATTAGGGCAAGTTGGAAGATCACTTGTAAGTCAGGTTATTTATTAGAACAATAAACCTTTTAAGATAATTCAAAAGTTCACTGAAGATTTCTTTTGATACTACAAAGGAAGAAGTGACATGGGGAACAGAACTGTAGGGCAAGGGCATTGAGATCCATCAAACCCTAGACAATTTGCCTGTGATAAGTACCACCATTATGCCCTGTGTCTGGGTAAGGAAAGCAGCATTAACTATTGGGCACCACGTTCAGGTGAATGTTCCTTCTTTCCAAGGCTACATGAAGAGTCCCTAGCTAGCTTCAACTCCTGTTCTCTCAGGAGAACAATCTTTACTTAGAGTTCTGCAATTCAAATTTGGCTGGCTGCAGACTAGAAATTTGTCTTCAGGGATACACAGCTTCCTCTTTTCTGGACAATCAACCTTTTTGGCTCTCTCTATAGAGTATTTCACTCCCTTCCATAAAGTTAAATGAATAACTTTAAAAAAACAAAACAAAAAGCATGGAGTTTTGTCTTGGATGGTAAAGCTGCAATTTCTCTTTAGGTGAAGTCACCCTCTATCCCTGACCACTGTTCTTGACACTGTTCAGAACAAAGTGCCTCTCAACTGAGTCTGCATGGAAAACAAAATACCCAGGAGCTACAAAGTGTCCCTAGACCAGCAGCACTGGTTTCTATTGGTGCATTTTACAATATTTAATACTTAATCTCTTTAAGGGGAAATGACAACTGAATACCTACACTGTGTCAAAACATATTTTAAGTACTAGCCATCCATTTATTTTATTTTTTTAATTATTGTGCCAGGTGTGGGTACATTGTTGTATTTATAAAGGTTCTTAAAATGTATCAAATATATCATACTCCCCCACTTTCAGTTCTCTCCCCTCTCCTGATTCCTGGAACAGCCTCCTGCCCCTTTCTTTGCCACCTTCCCCCTCCTGCCGGTGCCAACCCCCGCCCCCCCACTGCCGGGCAGAACCTGTTCTGCCATCCTGTTCTCCAATTTTGTAGAAGAAAAAGTGTAAAAGATAAAATGAGAAACATGACTTTTTGCTAGTTTGAGATAAAGATAGCTACACAGGGAGTTTCCTTGTGTTGTTCCCATGCATACGTGTATTATAGCTCCAGTTGATTTGCCTCTTCCAGTCCTCTTTACTCCTCCCTAGCCCGCATCCTATGGTGGCCATGGCCAGTTAAAAATCTCTATATTCATTCCTGTACTGTGAGCACATCAACCTCATTCAAGCTTTTGGTTTCCTTCTCATGCCCTATCCTTCCTTTACACAGCTTCTCCTTAATGTGACCCATGTCCCATAATATTGCTGTATTTTTTTAAGTCTGCAATCCACATATGAGGGAGAACATGTGGCTTTTGGTCTTCTGAGCAAGACTAACTTCACTTAAGATGATGTTTTCCAGTTCCATACATTTACCTGGGAATGACAAAATTTCATTCTTCTTCATTGGCTGTGTAAAAATTCCATGTGTTTTAAATATCACATTTTCTTAATCTATTCATTGGTAGTGGGGTATCTTGGCTATTTCCATAGCTTAGCTATTGTGAATAGTGCTGCAATAAACATAGGTATTGCCTTTGTAGTAACCTGACTCACATTTCTTCAGATACAACCCTAGGAGTGGTATTGCTGGATCATATGGCAGATCTATGTTTAATTTGTTTTAAGGAGCCTCCATGTTGTTTTCTATAGTGGTTGCACTAGCTTACATTCCCACCAGCAGTGTATGAGGGCTCCTTTTTCCCCCTCAGCCTCACCAACATTTGTTGTTGGTGGTGTTCTTAATGGTAGCATTTCCAACAAGAGTGAGGGTGGAATCTTAGTGTGGTTTTGATTTGCATTTCCTTTATGGCCAGGGATGGTGAGCATTTTACATGGGTTTTGTTTTTTTAGCTATTTGGATTTCTTCCTTTGAAAAAGTTCAGTTCAGTTGCCCATTTCTTTTACTGGGTCATTGATTTGGGGGAAGTTAAGTTTTTTGAGCTCCCTGTATATTCTGATGATCAGTCCCTTATCTGATGCATAGCTAGCACAGATTTTCTCCCATTCTGCATGTGGCCTCTTCAATTTAGAGAACATTTCTTTTGTTGTGCAGAAGCTTTTTAATTTCATGTAGTCCCATTTGTCCATCCTTTCTCTTAGTTGCTGGGCTGATGGAGTTCTACTGAGGAAGCCCTTGCCTGTACCTACTGCTTCCAGGGTATTCTCTGTTTTTTCCTGCACTAGCTTCAAGGTTTCAAGTCTGATACTAAGATCCTTAATCCACTTTGAGTCAATATTTGTACAGGGTGACAGGCATGGCTCTAATTTCATGCAGGCAGATAACCACTTTGCCCAGCAACATTTGTTGAAGAGGCTGTCTTTTCTCCATTTTATATTTTTGGCAACTTTGTCAAAAATTATGTGGGTGTAGCTGTGTGGATTCATATCCAGGTCCTCTATTCTGTTCCACTGGTCTTTACATCTGTTTTTGTGCCATTACCATGCTGTTTTTATTGCTATGGCTCTGTAGTATAGTTTGAAGTAGGTTATTGTTATACCTCTAGCATTGCTCTTTTTGGTCAGTATTGTCTTGGCTGTTTGTGGTCTTTTGTGTTTCCAAATAAACTTTAGCCATTCATCTATAAACTCATATCTTCTTCACCAAATCCTATGATCTTGATAATAAAGAGGACAGAGCATTTGAGGTCACACTGTGAGGAAGTAGCAAGCTAATGTTGATTCTAAGAACCCAAGGTCCCACCAGCCACACAATGACCAACTCCAGCAATGAACACAAATCAACAGATTTTAAAAGTAGAGTCAAAATAGTTTTACAACCAGTTATTAGGACTTATAACTTCCTAACCTAATCAAGTGGTAAAAATGTACAAAGGATATTAGTGCATAAGGTATGAGAAAGAAAGATCAAGGGAAGACATTTAGGTTATTCTTGTTGTATTTCTGAAAATGGTATTCAAGAGGTAGGAGAGCACAATGTAATAGCTTCAGGTTTAACATGAAGAGACAGAATAATACCATACTACCAAAGAGAGGAGTGGAGTTACAGCATTCAGAACTCAGTTCTTACTTATGGAATAGGCTCTTAGTCAATATGATTCTCTGAAAATATCCAAGTATATACAATTCTAATTCCCTTTTAGATAAGGAATGTTTATACTCTTGAAAAGAGCCTGTAGGCATTGACTTGCTTTCCCTACAGGCTTACATCTATACTCCCAGCTACTCAAGAGGCAGGGGTAGGAGGATCATGATTTGAGGCCAGACTAGGAAAAGTTAGCATGAGACCTTATCTGCAGGTGGTAGAGCTCTTGCCTTGCAAGTGTGAGGCCCTAAATTCAATCCTTAGTACCAACAATAAATAAGTAAATAAATAAAAAGTCATCATGGAGGATCTGATTGTTATTATTGAGCAGATTGACTCCAACACACCATCTGAATATATGATACTCCAGCACATCATTGAAAAAAGTCTCACTAAATTTTGAGGGAAATATTGCAAAAGATGACCTTCCTCAAAAAATCTATTGTTGTGAAATGTGTTAATTGTTCCTATTACCAGGGGGTGGGAAATCATGTGTATGGGTGTGTTCCTAGACAAGCAACCTAAGAACAGAGCTAGAGAAAGCTGAGACACAGATGGCAAACGTCTGGGCTGTCCTTCCTGGCACAAGTGTGCTTGTGACTGGCTCTGTCTCTCATGCAAGTCTTCAGCTGGATATGTGCCTCGTTCATTGCAAATGACGGAGGGAATGGAGAAGATTGTTTCCCACAGAGTGCATGAAGTTAAGAAGGTAAAATGAACCTGTGGGAGAAACTTTCAGGTCTGTCTGTGCTATCCTGGAAACATATTCCTAATCAGCTAATCAGAGGGTTCTCTTGGGCCCCACCCCTTGGTGTATAGTTCTCAAGGTACTGAAAAGAGCTTTCTTTGAAGGAAATCTTAGATAGATTAGATAGATAGATAGATATACTACAATGGACTCCAGTACAAAAAAAAAAATTCCCTATAATTAGAGAACGTATTTTGAACTTGCAAGATGAAGAAGGGTCTGGCTTAATCTGGTGACTCAAAAACATCTCTTGGAGAATGTTAAAGAGAGGATAAGTTTATCTCAATAAAAGAAAATACGTTTTGACAAGCTATATTCAGCTAGAAGACTGGAGGTAGTCCAACAAAGGCTAACACGGCACTAGTTGGTCAAGTTGGGGAATTCATGTCTTGGAAAACAGTCAGGCTAAAAGCCTGAGATTCTATAAAAAATTTTTTTTGATAGAAGAATGGAACAACTAGAAAGCAGAGTTGCATCAAGTCTAAAATAATACATGGAAAGCAACTAAACTTCTCTGCTTATTCTCTCCACCATCCCACTCAAATTTATCCCTGCCATAAATGAGAGCCTGGTGCCAAGAACACAGGATTCTACACTGGGGACAGCTCATGCCGCCAGTGACTGCAGGAGGCTGATTGGAGGGAAGATCTAGACGACAGTTAAGCCCCAAGTTTCTTGTGGCCTGGAAGCACGCTTGTTTATTTGGCTGTAGTGTGATTCTTCCCATGGTTCATGCAGGCCTCCTCGGTTGCCTTGCAGACTTCCAGACAGACTTCCAGAATGTTTTTCCCAATCTGCAATCATAATTTCCTTGCTTTACCACTCTTAAAGAGGATGGCTTTTAATTAAAATTGTGCCAGAAGTATGTTTAATGTCTATGATCAAAAGAACTGTTGATGGCCATTGCATCTAGATTTTTATTACCTGAGTGCCCACCCCTTTCTCCACTTGGCAACTTTTGACTAATACTTTACCTTTCATTCTTTAAACACTTGCCTAATATTTTCATGGAATATTTCAGTGAGTATTCTTTCACGTCTGCATTTCTACAGAGCTGTGTATAGATTCCAACTATAGCACAAATGACCAGGACAAAATGAAGATGTGGAGCCCCTTGTGGATAAATTATTAACATTTTATGGGCTGGTGGAGCAACTGAAGTGGTGAAGCACCTGCCTTGCAAGCATGAGGCCCAGAGTTCAAACTCCAGTAGCACACACACACAAAAAGACCAAATAATAAGAGTTTCAAAATGGCGCCTCAGAGCATAACCATGGGGAATGCTATACATAGGGCTCTTTGTGATTACACAGATCACATGTCCAGGAAGCCCATCCTACTGTAGCCAAATATTGTGCTTCAGACTTTGTGTTGACTTTGAACTATTAAATCAACTCTCACCCTTTTTTTTTGTTAATGGCACCTGGAGTTCCATTCTCTCCCAGCACTCTAAATCTTGAGAGCAAAGATGCAAGGACAAAGGGAAAATTTTGAATGTATTTGTTCACTGCAGTGGCCTCCAAGACTGTTGAAAACTTCCTGGTACTCAAATCTTTGGATGTATCCTAGTCTAGTTTTATTTTTAAGACAGATTCTCTGTCTTCTAGTTGGGTTTCTGTGGCCCACAATTGGAGAACCCTACAAGTAATAGATATATCTCACTCTCTGCACTGTTCATTCTTTGATCTAATTGAAATTCTAACATACCTTCTTTAAGTAAATACTACATAATAAGAAAGTACAAACTTCTTCATGTACAATATTGCATTTAACCTTTACTATGTGGTTCCAAGGTAGGCACTCTAGTCCCTCCTTTCAGATGATAAAAGTGAGAATCTGAAATGTTAAATAATTTTCTTAAAGTCTTCCAGTTATTTAGTTATGGGGCCAAGATTTTTCAGAGCTAGTTTTTTCTGACTCCCAAGGGTATACTTTCCCCCCAATGTCTTATTATTTTGGTTTCCTCACTATTCAGCACATTGCTTGGCACATCATATTCCCAAAAACTATTCAATAAGTGAGTGACTAGAGGAAGGAATACTCATGTCCACGTATTCATCTCACGTTAGTTCATAACTGATATATAACGGCCTGCAATTATAAAGACAAATTTTTATCTTTTGCTTCTCTCATCATAAAATTTTATTTGCAATTTACTACTATGAAAACACTAGCAGATTCATCATTTAGTTCTGCAGCTGCCTCAGCATACCAACAATCTCAGTTTATGTCATGATTTTTACCTGTGCTTTTCTGTGGTTGTAACTTTCAGACCCAGAGCATAATCACTGGCACAAATATATAGCAATTATTGACTTTTAACTATGCTAGCCTCTTCTTTAAAAAAAGCATTTTCAAATTATTGCTGTTCATCCAGAATTATTTGCAAAATTGATAAATAGAAGGCACCAAATAGAGAATGCCTTCTATAAAGATACTTAGTCTAAATATATAATTGTGCCATATGACAAAGCATTGAAAAGAAAACCAGAAAGATACATACATAGTAAGTAGTTTCAAATTCTACGTGTCTAGCTAACTAAAGTTAAACAGAGGAAATCCATTTGGCAGGTGAAAACAAAACTCACGATTTTCTCCCTTAAATGTGTCCAAACAACTCAATGTAAATAAAATGTTACTAAGCAAAGGACTAATCTTTGCTGTTCCATGTATAGGTTTAGAGGTAAAAATATAAATAAGCAAGTAACCTGATCATAAAAGCTTCCAAACAATGCAAATAGCATTAAGCACAGTAATTATAAGAAAAGGCTTCAAGCAATTTTCACTTCATTGGGTGTGGGATAGAGAAGTAAACCTACGGTTTGCCTGCTGGTGCAAGAATGATTTACACGCCAATTATGGTATTGCTACTAATTATTAGAAAACATTTTTAAGAGTAATTAAAAATCACATGCACCTGTATGATGGCTTGTAACTGTGTTGTGGTAAATTGCTCAGGTTTTCCATATCGGTCACACAGGAACTGTTCAGTGAGATGCAGAAGCATTATGGCCCCAACTGTCAGAATCCACGAAATGTACTCACGTGCCCTCCATGTGGAAGTGTGGCTGAGATCTGGTTCTTCTGCTCAGAAGTTTCTATGTGTGAATGAATGCTATTAGGCCAAGCTAAAGAAGACGATTTAATTCTTTGCTTCTGACATCAGTTATAACAGTGCCGCAAAATACCACTGAGAAAAGAAAGCTAAGAGAAGATAACGCTTAGCCTGATCTGAGAAACTGCTTCTCATTTAAAGAGCATTACTGGAGGAGAACAAGCTCCAAAATTCTAAAAGGAGTACCAGGACCCTATCTTATTTCTAGCATTACGGTAGGACCATGGTCACTTCACTAATCCTTCTAATCTCATCTCCTTTACCATCGAAGCATGAAGATGGATTAATTGGTCTTGATGATTCCTTCCAATAATAAAAATCTGTGTTCCAATTAAGCTAATATCCATAGCACATGAACGAGGAGAATTGGAAAATATTTACTGAGTGTTCATCCAGTCTCTGATATTTCCATTAGTTGTTCAAATCCTTAGCTGCACACTTGAATCACCTGGGAACTTTTAAAAACTATAACACTGAGTTTCCTTCCTCAGAGACTGGGATTTAACGGGATGGAGGTGGGAATAGGCCATCAGTAGCTTCTCCAGCTCGCTCATGACTCTAATACACTCAGCTGGTTTCAAATCACCATGCTCCCTCTATAAGCATTAGGCCACTACTTCTGACTTTCAGAAAATATTATGAGTTGTATATTTTTGCCCCCATTTTAGAGATGAGGAATTATATCTAGGGAGGTCAAACATCTGTTATAGCACAAAAATAGCAGAGACAGGATTCAAATCCGAGGGTCCCTGAGCCAAAGATCCTGTTTTTAACTTGAAATATATTATCAGCTTTGCAAGTTATTGTTCAATTCCTGTCACTTTCTCGCTTTGATTACTATTAATGTCACAATAGCACATGCCCTTAAATACCTTTTATTTAAACTTCCTTATAGTTAGTTCTCAGATATTTAAATAAAATAACACACATAATTAGAAGCATGAATGCATGAATTTGCCTGTTATTTCCATTTAGAATATTTTTGCATACTGGAAATAAACTGTTGGAAGGCCAGGTGATGAAACTCCAGAAAACCATAGCAATCTAGGCTCTTTCAATAACTGCCTGAACACAAAAAGTGTACAGGCTCAGGACGGGAGATATTAGCTTTCTGCAGCCTCATCAGATGGAAGTGGCTGGGGAGGGGGAAAGACACGACACAAAACAAGTGCATGGAAAAAGAGGAGATCTTCCATTCATCTTTCCTGGAAGGCTGTTTATGTTTTGCTCCTCTTAAGGCTGTCACCTCTGTTCCTAATGATTATCTCACTGATTCCAGGACATTATCACCACTTATTTAGTTATTATCTCCGCTGGAAATTTATTATCCTTTCAAAAGGTGCAAAGCAATCTATGTACCATCATAATTGGGTTTAGAATCTTAATCCTGCACAGTCAAGGCAAATAAAAGACACTATATATACAGTTACTGTCAGGTATTTTATTAGAGCTTAAGGAAACAAATAACAACAAAAGACAAAACATTAAACACTCCGGATCTTTGGATCAGAGACTCACTATTTTTTTTTCTTATTAGTAGTAAAATTCACACCTCAACTGCCAACAGCCTCACCTGAGAGCAAGCAGGAATTTTATTTTCACTCCAGCACATAATTGGCAGATCCATATTTTGTTTTTGCTTGTTTTTTTCTTTCAGCAAAATCAATGTGCCTTCTTTCTGACTTTCCCTGCCAAGCATATCAGATTGTGTGTGGCTTATGGATACACAATAATTCATGGATAACGTGAAAGCCCACAATAACTGAACAAAAAAAGTAAAAAGAGAAAAGAATTACATGGAGAAAGCATGAGTGAATAACAGAAGACAGATTTGAGAAGATTATTGGAGAGATGACAGAGAACATCACAATGATTTGTTTTGCCAAGTTGTCATTTCAAAGATAATGAAGAACTATTAAAGCATCTTCTTTTTTCTTGAGTATTAAAGGATAAGTGAAATGAATGCACAGATACTAATTATAAATAAGTTATAATAAGTTTGGGTAGCTAGCTACCTTATAGAACACTCTAGACACATATGTTAGGCAAATGCATCAACTCTACCCAGTGACTTTATATATCCTTGGCATTAAGTCTGGAGCTATTGTGTGGGAATAGGATGGTGACTTAACTCGGTTGGTGGTCATTTTATTGCCAATTTAACTGGTGTTAAATTAGTGGGTATTTAACTGTCACTAAAACAATTTAGGGCTCAATTCACCAAAGTATCATTTTTACTAATATTTTAGTGAAAGTGAAGAACCGGCCCTCCCAATGCTCTGGTGAACTGCTGGAAACACTACAGTTTTCTCTCTAGTCCATAGTACTGAAACTTGCATTAGCAAAAGTGGCAGGCTGCCTACCAAAGAAAAAATAATCTTGAGAACTTGGTACCCTGCTGTAGTTTATGGCAGTAAAACCATTTTAATGTCCCTTTTCACTGAATGAGATTTTTTTTTTTTAGATTCCTAAATCATGAGCCAAATTAGTATTAGTATAACCCATTCCATATTTCATGGAAGACCTTCACTGTATGCCTATTGTGCTGAACTCCCAACTTTTTGTGTTAGGAAAACAAAAAAATACTCATTTTTCCACCAACAGGAGAAATATGACTCTAAATTCAGGAAGATTTAAAATGCCACAACACAGTTATCTACCAGCAAACATATCATTTCTTTGTTTCATAGGACACCGAGGATGAATTATTCATGAGACCCCATTTCACATGCTTATTGTGTCTGGTGGCAAAGCCCCCACCACTCAGCCCCAGGAAAGCTCAGGCACTTTGCTGCCGGCACAGAGCTCTGCACCATCCAGGGACCAGCCTGTGCTCTTGAGTTACTGGAGCAGCACAGGCAGTTCCAGTGGCCTCAGCTGTGGAGACAGCTGTTTGCCCACCGTCTGTGATGGCAGAAATGTGTGGTAGGCTTCTCCCTAACAGCATGCCCTCTCACACACACCACACATACACACAAAAAAAATTCCAGGCTGTGCATCACAGACACAACACCATCAAAGGGGTGAAAAGAGCCCCATGATTCAGGGGCCAGAATGAGCAATGTGCCTCAGTAAGAATAACTCCTTATCTCATGCAAGAAACTATTGGAACACAGTCTGTGGTTCTCAATGTAAACCTTTCTCGTCATTTATGCATAAAAAGGTTTGTGCATGCGTGAAATTCAAAATGATTTATTGTTTAGTTATTGCCTTATTTACTCACTTAATGGATTGATTGATGTGCTGGATCCTATACACAACAGAGGCTTTTTCCCCCAAATAATGTCTTAAGGGAAATAGTAACCAGGAGTTTTACTAACAGAGTAACTCAGCCCTTTCTAACTGGTTTATGTTCGTAATGAGTTTCTTTTGATTCTTGTCTGCTACCTGTCTCTGGCTATTCACTGGTGCACAGTGTGCTGCTCCTTGCACACTGTGGAAAGTGGCAGGGATGAAGGAATAAAATGTTAAGTGTGAAAGGAGAAAATACAGGGAGAAAATCTCGACCTTAAACTAGAGTTTTAGCCAATATAAGCCTCAATAGTAGGCAATTCTTACAGGGTACATGGTGGGAGCGATGGAGCTGCTCTTCAGCCAAGGGAGTTGTTAAAAGTCCATCTGGCATCACTTCTCCACAGAGGAGGGAGGTGCTGACAGAGAAGACCCACAATTTGAATTCTTCTTGTGGACCTAGTATCATTGTGACTCTTATGGACACTGAACTTTCATTTTATAAAGACACACTACACCTGAAGTAGCTGATATAATAAAATGAAATTCTCTAAAAACGTTGCAAAGATGGTTACAGGAAAAGTTCCACAAACCTTTTACTAGCCTGTCTTGAATTTTACTTATTGTTTTATTAGGATTTCTAATTTTTTTTAAATAAGTTTTGCTGACCAGGGGCCAAATCAAGGAGGTAGAGTTTGATTTGTTTATAGAAATTAGATGTTGAATTTGTGCAGAACTCTTATTCTATCAATGTTCCGTGCGAGCAACATTTACGTAGGATCTCTGTAACCTCTTTTCCAAACAAACTCTAATTTGACATAATGCAGTGTAGAATGGCACCAGTCATCGGGCTTGCATCAGAAATGCATTTTATTTGGATTCAGTTCAGACTCTTAACGAACTGGTTCCCATAAATGCAGCAGATGGGAGTGAGGCAAATGGAAGCGTGTGTGGGGCCTCACACCCAGCATCCGCTGCTGCTCCACTCTTGTAAAGCCTTCCCTAGTTAGCTGGTTAGTTAGTTAGCTAATTAGTTAGGCACATTCCAGATGAAACTTTTAATTATAATTAGCATATTTCTCTTACCAATGCACCAAAATGAGGCTTGAAAAGCTACAGTCCAGCCAAGGCAAGAGGATTCTTTCCTTCCTTCTCTTTCTCTCTCCTACTGATTAATGTGGTGAGTGCTGCCAGAAGATGGTCCAACGGTTTATAAACCTGGCAAAGCTGGAGCCAGACCTTCTTTTCTAAAGGTCAATTTAAAATGCTAGTTGCACTGTAAACAGAATTCTCCCTAGAAGAATGCCACACCATGCCCAGAGTGGTCTCTTAATACAAAATATCAATTTGATTTTCCTCAGGAGATTCACTCTCCTTTTGCAATGCAAATATTTTCAAGTGTACTAAACACGTTTTAGCACCTCAACATAGGCACTAAAACTATTTGCATGCAAAATTACCCAGAGTAGGCAGACAGGCACAAGCTTATGCTAGCACCATATGTGCTAAAGAATTTGAGCCAGGAAACAACTAGTATCTGGACGTTATTTACAATTTAAATTTAATTTTACATTATTATTCAAATGAGAGCTTATATATAAGTCTCTATTAAAATTAATGCTTCACATGGAACAAAATTTCACCTAAAATTATATTTGTAATAGTGCTGAAGCTTTTGTCCCCAATTATCTACATGATTCAAGAAGTACGATACAACACTTTTGTTTAGTCTTGCAATTCTACCTGCATGAGTGGTTTGGTTTTTCCTTCCAAATTTCCCCTCGGAAGAAACAGCAAAATTAAACTTGATTGGAAGGCCCAGAAAACAGAACAGACCAAGCCTGACATATGAAAGAGCATAAATGATTTGAGTAAAGACACATTTATCTGGAAATAGCACTAAACATTGTCCACATTAACATATATATATATATACAGATATATATATATAATTTTTCCCTTTTCTTTCCAAGAAGTTCCACGTGTTTTTGTGAACACTGGAAATGACTTTGTTTGGCATTTAGCTTGCAAATTCCAACGTGTTGTACTGTCCTAAGAAAGTGGCACTTCTTTACATATGTAGGAACACAATTCAGCCAATTTCCACTATGTGTCCACTGTAAACTAATAAAGAAATCTTAAATCTATTGGCAGCATTTGGGTGCTGTGTTTCACGATCATTTGTTAATCCGTATCAAACAGAAGTCTGCTTTCTTCATTATCTTCTCAAGCAATTTTCTATTTTAAGTTTGGTAAAATGTCAAGTCTTTAATGTCACTAGTTTAACTGTTTAGTAGTTTATTTTTATATTCATTTAAGGAGAAAAAGGATCAGTTGAATCTGAATGGTTATTTCCAGCTCTCTCCAACCTTTCTCTCACCCAGAAAGTCTGGCAAGTGGATTCCCAGAGACCTTGAGAGCGATCAGAATAATCTCTTCCCCAGCTCTCTGCTGAGTTATCTGCAAATTGTTACAATTGCAGTCCTGAGTACATTGCATATTATTGTCTGTTAAGTAAAGAGCATTTGAGCGAGGTACTTGGAAACTGTTATTTAGTAACCTATTTTAACTAAAATCTAAGTACCAAAAGTAAAGTATTTTTTAAATGCAAAACTGTGGAAGTGATCCTATGGAATTTAACTTGGTATAGAAGAAATACAAGAAAAATTAAAATGGTACAATTTATCACAAGGATAACATCCAGAACACACAGGGAATTCATCTTCTTGGGTTAAAGATACTCAATTTATCATAAACCTAGCATACACAACTTTTCTTTTGAAAACTTCAAGTATCGTTCTAGGTCAAACATCTTTTTTGCTTTCTTTTCTATTATTTTTCTTAAGAGGAAAGGAAGAAGCTGATTTCTTTCTTGATTTGCAATCAGTCTGAGAAATGTTGAATCATTGGCTAGGTTCATGAACTCAATTCTGTGCAGCTTTAATTTATAGCAGTCACATTTCTATAACAGAAGGTCTTTCAAAGGAGCTTAGAGAAGAACTGAAACCTGTATAGAAGGTTTAATGGGAATGGAAAATCTCCACGTTTACACATCTATCCTTGCATATTAATATCATTACATTTAAATGATGGTTTGATTTCAAACACTGAATTAATTAAGAAGGGAACTTCCAGGTTGAGTTACGATGCCAAATCAAATGCCACCAGCTCCCTCTACTGGCTACTAGAGGAAAGCATTTGGTCTGTCAATGAGACAAAATTTGCTGTTTGTTTACTTAAGAAGCATCTTCACTGAATTAAATTTCTCAAAAAGCACAAGCTTCTTGGTAAACGTGAAAGATGTTAATCTATAGTAACAGGAATAATTGTAGAAATAGAAGTTAGCTGATGTGATTTTTTTTATCACGAGTAAATGATTCCTTTTACTCATTTAGAAACATTTAGTCATTTCCTCCTTGCCTGGTACCTCTATAACATAGAGTTAGGATGAAGGTTAAAATATAATTAAGGTTGGGTTTATGGTTGCAGTTTTCTCAAATCTGATACAAATGCTAAATTTACTTTCTGGAAGCTGAGAAATCTTAATGGAAGTAGCAAATTTTTATATACTTCCTCATCTTTTGCTGAGCTCCAAAAGAGAAAAGATCCAATATCTATGGTATTGTTATTTCGTTGAGGAATAATAGACTACTTTTAAGTTGTAGTATAGTTTGGAAGAAAGGAAATGTTGGATTCCTTTACATAATTATAACATTTAATATAACATTTTTAACGAGGGCAGTAAGAGAACAACATATATAAACATTAAATGCATTTTCCTCCCCCAAAGGCCTTCCCCCAAGCTCATGGAGACTACTGTCCTCCACCATCCGAAACAATCAATCTATTTGGGTTCACTCATTTAGAGCTGCCTCTCACTCAAATCTCCCCTGTCCCCTTCTAGGTTTGGTCTGGTTTTCACTCAGCCATACTCCCTGAACATAAATGGAAAATGTACTAGCACACTCAGAAGTTTTCAAATTCCACTCATTTCAACAAGTGAGACTTGACAGGCTTGCTACAATAGGCTCATGTGGGAGACTTTAGTGTTTTGACGTAAATGCACTGTGAAGGAAAACCTTTCTTCTTTAGAAAGGAAGAGAGAACTTCAGAGACAGCCTGGGTTCTACAGATATCTAGTTTAGTGGTGCTGTCCAGATTCTCAACACTTTGCCTCTATTATAACATGTGAACAGAAAACAAATTTGAAAACAAAGTTTAATTTTTTGTAGGTTACTCAGTTAGAAAAAAAATCTTTTGCTCTTTCATCCCCACCACTCCACTAGACATGGGTACTCGCATGCACACGCATACAAGCACACACTGCCTCAGAATATATGTCTTTCCTCTTTGTGATTGAGTCATTTCTGTTACAAGAACCATCCTGCATATTAAAGTAGATATCTTAATTTAGGAAATCACACTGATTTACTAAAGCATCCATAATAGGTGTCAAAGCTACAGAGAATCTTTTTATGACAAGTTCTTCCTCGTTTTGCAGTATAATTATTGTTGAATTATAGTACATCCTTGCATGCAGCCTTTTTAGGGATTTTCTTATTTCACTGACTTTCTTTAAAATACAAACTCTCTTTTTAAAGTTGAAGCTTTGAAACATCAAGTTAAGAATTTGGCTTTGAAGTCAAACTTGTCCCCTGGGTTCAAATCTCATGTTTGTCATGTATAAACTGCATGACCTAAAGGTAAGTCATTTAAACTTGGTGATCCCATGTTACCATCTGTTGAAAAGGAATGATTTATCTCCACATCATAGGGTGCCTCGCTGAAGTTACCACAGTATAGTATGAGGATTACAGTAGAATGTTTGGTACAAGAGAACCAAGCAATGTTGCTATTCCTACTCAAGAAACAAGGGGAAAAAAACTCCTTAAGTAAATGAAACAATGCAATTATTTTCCTTTGTGTGTGGGGGGTGGGGAGGGAGTGCCATACCTGTCATCCAAGAGCTCTCTGACTGCTGCTGATTCTCATAAGAAAACTGAGAAGATGGCAGTATCTGAAGTAAGAGTTGGTATTTGATGGGTGAGGCATACAAAAGTTCATAGCAGGGTAAATTTCCTTTGGTTCACTATTGGCAGTAAGCAGTAGACTAGAACCTACAACCAGAAAATAAAGTTGTCAATGGGTCTTCCAGAGGGAACAGCTACTGTATGATGTGTCAATGTAACATCAGAAAGCATTGGGAAAATAAGCTGAAAATCCAAGTCTTTCAGTAGATAAATCTTAATCCAGTCCCACCTCTGGCACCTACTAGCTATCTGACTTTGGGACCATTCCTCAATTCTCTGAGCTTCATTTTCTCATTCTATAAAGTGATGATATTGTCTAATTCACACAGCTGTGTGAGAATGCAGCTATAGTATAGTTATATATAGTATAGTATAGTATAGTGTATATATAGTTATAGTAAACATTCTGCAAAAACTGACTTTTTGCTCTGGAGCCTCATTGGCTTCAACTCAAAGCCTACCTTCTTCTGCCATAGCTAAATGTACCTTCTTGGAAATTTGTCCCTCATTCTTGCCTCCTACCTTCAAAATGTCATTTAATGTCTGCTCCTTTATTATAGCTTAGCTCAGTCAGCACTTCCTTTTGGAAACCTTTTTTGATTTTGCTGAATTACCCCAATCCTTTCTGTGTTCTTTATTTTCAGATAGTAGTCTTCCATTTTGGTACTTATCACAGATTTGATTCTGTTAGCTTCATTATGACTCTATTAGAACTATAATCTACCCAAAGTCAGGGAGTGTCTTTTTGTTTATCATTGTGTCCCCAAATTCTAGTGAAGAGGAGGAGCCTAATAATTATATGTTGAATACATAAATGGAAAGTAAGCACACAATAGGTATTTGGAAAAAAGGTGTATTTTTATATACCTTTTCTTAATATCAAAGACACCTGACAAGGCCTCTAGAGATTACTCCAAAACACTTTTCCTTCAAATGTCTCAAACAACTTCACACCCTCTTAAGGTCAGTGAGTAGAGAATGAAGAACTGCAAACCAATGGGTACCTATACCAGTCTGTGTCTGTTATCCAATGGCATCCACATTTACTTTGGTTTTTCCTAAACTGCACTCCATTTTATAATTGAAACAGTCTCTCAGCTGTAAAAAGCTAAGGATGTGATGACAGTAACTGTGAACCATGCCCTTCAATGGGGAACTTTATACAGTGATAGGACTGGAAATTATTTACTTTAGGAAGGGAATCCTGTTAGGAGTTCTGCATAGCCTTTTGTATATTGTGAGAAGCTGTGCATATTTGTGGGGGTGGGAGGTCCTGAAACTGCATTCTCAGATGGTTCTTAGTCCTCTGTTTTCATATTTATTCCACCACTCACCCCCTTTAAAATATTGTCACTGGATAGAAGTGGCAATAATGCCTGGGAAATATTTTAATGTCATAATAAAAGTCACTGGAAGTGTGGCAACACAAGAAAGAAAGTATAGTGGCAAAACTGTAGAACATTTAAATTTTTTTTCCATTCATTAAAAAAAACTTAAGAGACTTGAAGGGCAGGAAATGCTGCTACTTTATTGCCTTTTTAGTCAAATGCCTTTATGGGCATATCCCTTTAACCTATATTATTAATACTGATCCCTCAGGGCCTATCGCAATTTCCACCTCCTCCCTGTTCTGACTACCCCAAGACACTCTGACCTGTTTTCAGAATTCCCATTATACCTCTTTTGCATGTTTGCTAGTGGTTACAGCACTCAGTCTCTCTCTCTCTCTCTCTCTCTTTTTCAACTACCTTGGAAGGTAGGAGCACTGGGGATAGGAAACACCCCATTAAGGATAGTTAAGTAAGAAAAGTGAGGACTCTTGGAACATGTGTGGGTTTAGGAACAGCAAGACACAATTAGAATTTCATTTCTTGACCCTTACTTCCAGTAAGAACATTTTCAAGTATCTAGATCAGATTTATAAAAGCAAAGGAGGAAATATCTCATCTTATTGCATTATTATTAGAATTAAAACAAATTAAAATGTGGTTTTATGACACTTCCCTCTGTCAAGTGTAATAACTTTTATAATGCTTTATGTTTTTATTTCTATGCTCTGATTAAGAAATATAAGTAAGTTCCTTTGGAAATTGAATAATTCAGAAAAGTATAAAATAAGGTAATAGAATTAACACTGCCACTTTCTTTCCTTCTTTATTTTATTATTGTTGTACTGGGGAACACTGCCACTTTTGAAAATATATTATGTGCAATAGCCATGACTTATTTGTATATTTCTATTACCCCTTTAACTTTGGTAGCAGCTCTAGAAGTAGATACTAATATTGCCACATTTGCATATGAAGTAACCAAGGCAAAGGGTGTGAAGAGCACATAAGCGATGGATTTAGCAGTCAATGTCAATGGCTCACTCAACAGCGTAACCCCTGGTCTAGAGGAGACCTCTAAATTACCCATCAGTCAAACATATCTCATCACATAGTAAATGTCCACACAGTTTGTATACTGTGGATTCCAGTATTTCCTTCCAATATACACTCAAAGACGTGCACACACAACACACACACACACAGAGATACAGAGCTATATGATATTTCCTAAATCAACATTGGTATCATTCTGTATATACCAACATTTTATCATTATATTTTGGGCACTTTCATGGCATAAAATTTCTTTGATACATACTTTCCATACTGAATACATATTGCACTATTTTCCCTCTCATTAAGCAAGTCTTATCTTGGGCTTCCAAATGATACCCAAACCATTGCATATATTTTCTCTTTATCTTAAATTTACTACAAATTAGGATTTTATGTACATTGTAATCTCCAATATGTAAATGATGTACCATAATAAGAAAACATTTATGTAATCCTCAGATGTGCCATTTGTGATTCAGACCTTATGTAAAGATATTTTTAGTCATCATCCTCCTGGCAACCTTTTTGTTTTGGTACTGGGGCTTGAACTCAGGGTCTAATGCTTGCTAGGCAGGTACTCTACTGCTTGAGCCACTTCACCAGCCCCTTCCATTTTTCAATAGTTTGAAAAAATAGACAACTCAATTAATTTCACTCAGTACCCTACCAAAATTCATTACCAAAACACCTATAGGACAAGAATGAACCTTTTTGTATCATTTCAACAAGTTTGGTGACTGATCTAAGACTGGCCATGTTATATAGCTGGAGATAAAAAGTCTTGAGACCCTAATCACAGTCATCACTTATTACTATGTGACCTTGAGCAAATAAATTGGTTGTTGTGAGCCTGTTTCCTTATTAATAGTAAATTATAATAGTAATATGATCTTTACCGCCTTTTAAGGTTGTGATGAGAATTAATGCTAGAATACTCTGTGCTCCCTATATTTATTATTATTGTTATTGCTCTGTATTATTGACTAGACTGGCCTAAACAACCATACATTTACCCAGAATTAAAAATCACAGAAAATTAAAAGCATAAAACATGCCTACAAAATTCTCAGAGACTTTACCTATTCTGGAAAAAAATAAAACAAACAAACAAAAAAAACAGTCATTTTTGCCCCATGAGAGGCAAAAGCATATAAGGAATGGAAGATAATATATTTTTAATTAGGCATTTCTAAAGATGCTTGACTTTTTTCTGGCACTGAATTCTATTTGAAACTTAAATCACTCTATGTTTTTAATTGTCCTTACTTTTCCTTTACCCGACTTCATAAGATAAAGCTTCATGCTCCTTAGAATACTGAGTAGGCAAAAAATAGCCATAGTTTGTGCCTTAAATCATGGCTTGATGTCCTTTGTGACTGTAGCTGGTACAAGTTCTTTGGGGCCATAGAGCAGAAGGCCACGTTCAGCAAGCAGATCTTCACAGGCTCTTAGCATAGGTGGGTTAGGCTCTGGCTCTCCACCCTACGGTGTCAGTGTATACATTCTCTCGACACTTCTGAATTAGCCTACTGTGTAACTAGCTATATTGGATAAAACTTCTATAAAGAGTGAACTGTTGCATTTGTGTGGGTTTCTACTCTCCTCAGGAACAAACAAACAAACAAAAACCTCTCTGGTCAGACAATCATACAGTAGCTAGTATTTTTGCTGTTATTAAATAAAATGTAGTTAATCTGGTTTGGCCTCAATTGCTTTCTTTATTGAACTTTCCTCTGTGTTTTATTTCAGTATTGTTTGTGTTGTAGTGGATATGTTTCTAAGAGACACCTATTTACAAATGATGGGCCCATAAAAGATCTTATCTCTTTTCTCCCACCTTTTATTTGTTCTTAAATGTTTCATAGATAGATGGATAGATTGGGTTCTTGATCAATAAATCTGGTTTTCTGGAGTCATAACTGTTCACCACCAACTGCCTTCCTCTGTAGTCCTATTTTCTGACCTAAGCCTGAAATACTAGTATTATTTTTCTTATACTTTGTGCAATGTTTGTGGTAGTGTGGTTCTGCATCAAGAAGTCAAAAATAATTATGATTCAGTCCAGCAACATAAATGTTTATGTAAAATACAAAGTAAAATAAAAATAATAAGAAAATCTTGCTAAAGTTGACTTTCCATTTGGTTCCCAGTGAACATGCCCAACTGCAGGTTGTAAACCACCTCTTTAAGAAAATTTCAAATCCTGTGGTTACAGGCCCTGAAACTCCAAGGCACAACTATTAGGCCTTATATAATGGTTTTTTAATACATTTTTATTAGGAAATATTAATTATACAAGGGGGATTCATAGTGACAATTCCAATTAGACTTATACTGTACATTATTTATATTGCCCTCATCGTTTCTGCCTCTAAACTCCCTCCCTACACCACTTAAGGCAATTGCAAGAGATTATTTAATTCTGTTTCATATAGGTATTTGAAGTCCATCACCCATATACCATCACTTTAATCTCCTTCCTTCACCCCCACCTTCCCACTAGTACCCACCCCCCCACAAACACTCTGCCTACTTTTGAGTCCTGATTTTTGTTATTAATATTTAAGTCGATGCTCAAAGGGATATCTCAATGTATGCCTTCTGTGGGTGTGCTTTACTTTGGTCTGTTCAATCCCTTCAAGTACTCTCCCTTACCCCTTTAACCCTTCCTACTCCCATTTTTCAACAGTTTTCAATACACATCCTTATATCCTCTAGGATCAGAAACACAAAAGATGCATATTTTCCCTCATATGGAAAAGATAGATCCAAAGATAAGCATATGTACAAAACCAAACATGATCATATACAAACTTGTTGTGGGCTGGTGTTGAGAGTCCTTGCCTTCACTGGCCAAAGAATTGTCTCGTGAGGCAGCGAAATGGCTTGTGAGACAACAAGGTCAGCACACCAAAGATTTATTAGAGAGAAAGGAAAAGCTGTCTCTAGAGACGGACAGGGATCCTGGAAAATTGGTAGTTCACTGTTGCTTACCTAGAGGGGTTTTATTTGGTCTTTTTTGGGGAGGGGAGTCAGGAGTCAGGGGTGGAGTGGTCTTTTAACATGTCTCTGCAGGAACAAATACTGTTCTGTGAAAACCTCTTGTTTATCAGCCTTGTGGCATTTTTGAAGTGTCCCCAGGGATCCATGACTTGGGAAACCGCATGTCACTTTACAGGATGTAGGGCTCACAGTACTCTTATGGGGCAATGGAGAAACTGGCTCTTTTTTGTCTTCTGATCCCCCAGACCCAACAAGTCCCCGCTTTGAGGCAAGTACCCAACTGCTGTTGGGGAAAAGGGGCCATGACTTGTCTAGCTGCTTCCTGCTGACAGTGGGATGGAAGAGGACGGGGAGGTGCAGGGGCACTCTTCTCAGGGGTTGACCCATGTTGTCTCCAGGGGACTCCAATAGAACTGGGCAGAGGGTTCATGTGTCAGCAGAGGTGAGTATTGTTTAACTTAGAGCTGGAATTTTATGTTTTGTACCTGTAGAGATATAAACTTGGAAAGAGCATTTATTATACAAGGTCCAAGTAGGAGTGCCAGAAGAAGAATAAAGAGGGGACCAGCTAAGGTAACACACAGAGAGCCCAGTTCCACATGTTGTTCCTAGACCATGAATTGGAAAATTCTTCTCTGTTAGTATAAAAGCAACACTCTTCGTCTATGAAGAGGCATGTTCCATCCTTTTCAGCAGTTAATAGGTCAAGTGCATGCCTGTTTTGGAGCACTACTGATGCAAGTGAATCAACTTGATCTTGTAAAGCCTCCAGGGACTAAGCAACTTGCTCTATGTCATCAGAAAATTCTCTCGATAAGTTTCGATAAGTATGGACTGATGAGGCAATGCCTCTGATGCCAGCACCTATGGCATGATCCCCATGGCTATATTGTGTATTTCCTTGCTCACATATCCCACTGACTGTGGGGTGGGCCCTCAGAACTGAGTGAGTACCCCAAGGGCTAGGCCTCCCTTTTTATATACATATAGCTGGAAATAGTTCTGAGTAGGCAAGCTCAGGGCCAGAGCAGATTGGAGTGCCTGTTTGAGAGTTTGGAAAGCCTTTTAGTTCTCCAGGTCCCATTCAAGACAGGACTGAGAGTTCTGTTGAGCCTCTGTAAGAAGCTGATATAAGGGCCTGATTAATTCTGCATACCCCAGAATCCAAATATAACAGAACCTAGTAATCCCCAAAAAGGCTCACAGCTGGCACAGGGTCTAAGGCAGGGGATACCCCAAAATTGGCTTAATCTGTCCAGAGCTTAAGGAATGGGTTTGCCTCTCTAGGATCATGCCAAGGTAGGTAACCCAAGGAAGGCATAGTTAGGCTTTTTTTTTCTCAAGACCTTGTAGCCTCTAGAGGCCAAAAAGTTTAAAAGGGATTCAGTTGCCCTGGGAACAAGAGGCTCAGTGGATCCACACAAGCATAGGTCACCAATATACTGGAGAAGGGTGACCCCTGGGTATTGCCAATCTGGTAAGTTTTTGGTTAGGGCTTGCCCGAAAAAGTGGGGGCTGTCTCTGAAGCCCTGAGTCAATACTGTCCATGTCAGCTATTGTGAGGGGTTGGTGTGGTCCTCAAGTCAAACAAGGGCTGGCTATCAGGATATAAAGGAATGTAGAAGAAGGCATCCTTTAGATCTAGCACAGAGTAGTACTGAGCTTCTGGGGGCATCTGGGCCAATACAGTATGGGGTTTGGGAACAATTGGATGAAGGGGAATGACAGCCTCATTAATGAGCTGGAGGTCCTGAACCAACCTCCATTTATTTGGCCCCTTATGGACAGCAGGAATAGGAGTGGTATAGGGGCTTGAACATTCCATTAAAAGTTCCTGCAGTTTTAGGAAGTTAATAATGGGCAATATACCCTGTCACCCTTCAGTCTTTAGGGGATATTGTTTTTGATGGGGGAACTGGAGGGGGTCTTTTAGCTTTATTTGTACAGGATGAGCAGTTTTTGCTCAACTGACAGTTGTACATCAGTCCAAACTGTGGGATCTACCTGTTCTTCAATGAGGGGGAAGCAAAGTATTCCCTGGGGTGAAGTAGAAATTGGACTTTAAGTTGGGACAATAAGTCTCACCCCAGCAAGGGTATAGGAGTTTCAGGGACCACAGGGAAAGAGTGACAGAAGTAGAGGTTTCCCCCAGGAGCAGGCCAGTGATTGGGTGAAATAACACTGAAGGGGCTGGCCGGATATGCCCCAAAGGACTATTTTATTTTTGAACCTGGGACCTGGAGAGGAAGGGAAGATAGAGAACCAGGCTCCACTGTCCAGAAAGAAAATGCTCTTTCACTTCTCTACCATAATGGTAACCCGAGGCTCCTGGGTTCTGATATCAAGGAGTGGAGCTTGGACAGGAGGCTCCGGGACCCATCAATCCAAGGGAGGTGGCACCTCACCTTCTGTCTTAAGATGAGGGCATGTAGATCTCCAATGGTTGCCCTTACATATGGGGCATGGTCCCACAGGGAGCTCGGGCTTTCCCAAGGCTGCCCCCCTCTTTGACACTCTCTATAGAAGTATCCTTCCTGTCTGCATTGGTAACATGTTCTGAGAGTGGGGCCCCATTGGGTGGGGAATTCTCTGAGTGCATTGATAAGGTCCTGGTGTGTTTTATCCTTCTCTCTCTTTTTAGTTAGGTCCTCGTTGTAATACACCAAGCTGGCAAGCTGTACCAGTTGTTCCAAAGATCTTTCTCCTTCAGCTGCCAGATTTTGAAGTTTTTTTACAAATGTCAGGTGTCAATTGAGTTAAAAATTTATCCTTGAGGAGAACCTCCCTCATCTGTGACTCTGGATCCATAATGGTATATTTTTGTATTGTGTCCTTAAGACTCTGTAAAAAGGCAGAAGGAGATTTATCAGGGCCCTGTTGTACAATAGTCACCTGGGAATAGTTTAGTGGCTTAACCTTGGCCCTTTTTGGTCCCTCCACTACTATGTAGATAAAGTGGCACCTCCTCCATTCATCCCCAAGATAATTTAGGTCCCAGCAGGGGTCTGCTTGGGGAACTGTTTGTGCCCATGTTGGTATCTGAGATATCTCTATTTCTCATTCCCTGGGGGCTAGGGGAATAGGGGACAATTGGAGGTGGAAATCATCTCCCATTTGGGTGGCATGGGCCAAAACTCACTACTTCTTAAAGGAGGTAAGTGTTTGGTCCGTTAAGAGCATGACATCCTTCCAGGCCAAGTTATAAGTTTGGATAACAGAAATAAAGGCCGGATATACTGGTCTGCAGCATCAACATAGTTACCCAGATCCTTTTTTAATCTCCCTTAGATCTGATAACTGGAAGGGGACACACACTTGTCCTCTTTCTACCACTGCCTATTGAAGGAGGAACACACATTATGAGGTCTTGAATATTGTGGTGGCTCAGAAGGTAGGACAGAGAGTGGAGCAGTAGAAGGAGCAGTAAGAACAGGGGCCTTGTCACTGATAAGGGGCTTTTTTGGGTCCTCCTGTCCCATGTTTATCCTGTGGCTTACAAAGAACAGCCAGTGTTTGAATATCTAGATAGCAATTATGGAGCCATTCTGGGTGGTCCCAGAGATAAAAGAAAAGCTGTATATTGGGGACCTCAGTCCGCTTTTCCACTCTTTTACAGAAAAGGTCTAATTGGAGTATGGTATTATAATTTAGGGAGCCCTCTGAAGGCCACTTCTTTTGATCACCCAGTGCTTATTGGAGCCAGGCCTCAGTACAAAGAAAAATGAGGGTGTTTTTCTTATACAGGCCAGCAGAGACCACTTGGGTACTGAGGCCAGAAGACTGGAGGGGGCAGGTCCCATCTAGAAAAACTTGTCAGGCTCCCCTTTCGTTGGCGACCAAACTGGGGATTGACCTGACCAGAGAAGGCATCTCTGTCTCATGATTTCCTTCTGCTGTTTGTGGCCAGGACTGAAGGAAATGTAGTGACTGATCAGTCTGGGCCACCCTTACCAACACAGTGTAAAACCTCTAGGATCCTGCCTTTTAGCTTTATATTTTCAAAATCCCTTTTAACAAAGGGATTCATCACCTGGAGAAGTGCCTGTAGAGTTGGAGAAGGGAACTCAGAGGGAGTCCCAGGGCAATCACAGTGCCACAAAGGGATGACTAGTGTCAGTATTTGGAGGAAACTTTTTTTTCTATGCTGAGGCCAGAAGTGTAGGAAGTTTTAAATGAGAGGTCTGGAGACCATAGCAATGCCCATTTTTCTTGGCTGTTCCTGGAAATTACATTAGCACTTTTTGGGGACTGTAGCTTTGGGATAAGAATTGGCTCTAAGGACTGGGCCAGTCAGGCTTGGGCACAAAGTGGGTCTGGTTGCAGGACTGGGCACGTGCTGCTGCTGAGTAAGGCATCACTGCCCTCTCCCATGCCCAGGACAAGTGACCCTGTTGCCACCATGCATAGCCAGTGGTGGCGACGGCCTTGGATGTGAGCTGGGCCCTTCTCATGGGTTGCCTTAGCTGTGGTGGGCATCACCATTGCACCCAGGGAGTCTGGCAGGGCAGGCTGGCGTCCTGGTGCACATTTGTGCTTTTCCCTCCTCCTCTTGTGGGGGTGGGGCTAGGGCACGTGTGTGGTGCAGCAGGAGGTCCATGTCAGTCCTCAACCCCACAGGGTCACCCCTGGGCATGCAGACCATGGGGGCCTGAAAAATTAAGTGCGGGCATAATTCAAGAGAGTCATAATGTACTATGGTGTGAGTTTCCCATGGGAGGTCAGGGTCCCAGTAAAAACAGGGAGGGGAAGGAAGACAGAGAGGATGGACAAGGCGGTGGAACTGGGGAGGGAGCATGTGAGCATGTAACTGGGGAGGGGGCAGAAGGGGCAGCCTGACATCCTAGGTAAGGGAGGAAGAACAGAGCCTAGAGACACAACACAAACTCCACAAATTCGAAGGATTAATGATTAGGTGTGCTTTCAGGTCACTCCCACTAGTTGGTACTGGAACACTGTCAGCCACACAAAATCTCCACTCTCCAGTTGCTGCCTCTGGCAGAAGGAGAAACTGACAGGTAGGGGAAGAAGAAGAATGCCAGGTGCCGAAACCAAACAGGCCTCCTCCAATGTAGTATAAGGTGTGCCAGAATCAACTTCTGACTTGGTCTCAACCCACAGGGAGGGAGCAGAGAGCACCCCCAGAGTTAGAATCACCATGAGGCCAAAGTTGCTAAGAGTTATTGGTCTGATACCATGACAGGAAAAGTCCCTCAGGAAGACAAACACAGAGAAAGGCAGAGACAGTGACACCGGGGAGTCTGCTTTTGGCTAGTCCTCAGCAGGGCATTCCCCCAGTAGAAGTATCCAGCAGGACACCAGAGGCTCACAGTCACAACCTAGGCAAATTCCTGCTGGTTTGGCACTCAGTTGTACTGACCTTGATCCAGGAGAGGTGGTCCATCTGGGTCACCCAGAAATATTGTGGGCTGGTGTCAAGGGTCCTTGACTTTACTGGCCAAAAAATTAGCTCAAAGCAGCGAACTGACTCATGGTACAACAAGGTCAGCACACCAAGTAGGATTTATTAGAGAGAAAGGAAAAACTGCCCCTAGAGACAGACAGGGAGCCCAAAAAATCAATAGGTCACTGTTTATGTAGAGGGGTTTTTACTTGGTCTTTTTTGGGGGAGGGGAGTCAGTTAGGGGTGGAGTGGTCTTAAGAACCTACTCTTTTGGGGAGGGGAGTTAGGAGTGGAGTGGTCTTTTGACATATCTCTGCAGGAACATATACAGAGTTCTGCAAAAGCCTCCTGTTCATTGGCCTTGTGCCATTTTTAAGGCATCCCCAGGGAGCCATGACTCGTGAAGCTACCTGTCCCTTTACAGGATGTAGGGCTGTCATGGGGGATGGGGGCACTGGCTCATTTTTGTCTTCTGATCCCCAAGACACAGTAAACTCAAACGTAGAACATGTTTGTAATAGTGGAACTACTTCATGGAACTCTGGGAGAGAGGAAAAGGAAAAGAGAATGGTAGAGCACCAGTAATATTGCATACCAAACGATGTAAAGGTAGAGGATATAAGGATGTGTATCTTATTATGTTTATTTTTTCTTTTTTTGTTGTTTAAACATTTATTCATATGTGTATACATTGGGCCATCTCCCCCACCCCGCCCCCCTGAGGAAGCAGTCAAATAAAAAACTCTTAAGGCAATTTTGTTTGAAAAGCAGACTTAAATACCATATCTTATTTACCTATTCTCCTTATGTGAAGGAGGCATGAAGAAGAAGGTATGAATAAAAACAAAAAAATTTTAGAGCTTTGTCAGCTCTGATCACCACTAATTAAATGACACTAAGCAAGATAATTAACAATTCCTTACTCATAGCCTGGGGACAGTGACAAGACCTGCCTTCTAGTGACCATGCAGGAATTGAGAATTCAGGTGCTCAGTCCTCCTGGCTTGGGCAGTTTCAGCAACAGTAGCTCTTCCCACTCTAGGCCTGGCAGTGCCTCTGAAGGCTGCCACTTAGGGCTGCATGTGCTAAGGTTCCCTGTGCCAAGAAATGGAGGGAGTAAGGGAATCAGAAAGGGCCAGGAATTAGAACAAGGAGAGAGTTGAGCCAAAGGGGAATGAGACTATAAACCAGTACTTGCTGTTTCTTTACCTGTGGTGAAATTGAGTACAATAAAAAAGTAAAGAGATGTTAAGGCTTCTTGGCCATTCCCTTGATTAGCTACAAGTATGGGCAAAGGACCTAAAAGGCACTCACAAAGAATTGATCAGATAATTTTTTGAACAGTTGCTTCAGAAGATTTGATGATCAATATTAACCCATATGATGTTTTTCTTCCTATTTTAGCTTAACAGAGTATCTGGCAAATTGTGTGCTCTTGATAAATAGTTTCTGAATAAATACATATTTTAAATATCTTAAGCAATCAGTCTTTTTAAAAATATACCACAGTTCATTTAAAAAAACAGTAATTAAGTTTTTATTATGTGCAAACACTGGAATGTACTATGCAGTCAAACACTGTTCCTGCACTAATGTATTTAGAGAAGAAAATACAGATGCTACCAGCAGTAAGCTGGAGCTGACTCAAACCTGCTCCTGAAAGCCAACTGTTACATTGTCAGGAGCTTTGTGGGCCTGTTGTTAAAAATAGGCAACGTAAAACAAAAAGTTTTAAATTGAATTTATAGTTAAAATAAAAGCTAATAAGTACTCAAACATTGTTATTTTACTAACTTATACTACACTTGTATCTATGCTTTTGAGGGTCTTTTTTTTTGAAGACCAAAACAAGAATCCTTTATTTATGAAACTTTAGTATAGACTGCACAAAAATCAGAAATCATACTGTCTCACCATTTATAAGCAAATTGACATGAAATCATCTCATAAATGCAAATTGAAAACTTAAAAATATTACATTCACACTTTTTTATTATCAATATTTTTATTTTTTAAAACTTTTTATTAGTATATGATAGTTATACAGGGGCTTTCCATATGTACATATACTGTATTCCTGTTAGGTTCATCCTATCCATTTTTTTATTATTTTGAAAACAGTTCGTCTCCTTTTTAAAATTTTATTTTATCATTTTTACATTTATTTACATGTGTATACATTATTTGGGCCACCTTCCCTCCGCCCCTGCAGAACTTGTTCCATCCTTTTGTTCTCTGTTTTTGTTGAAGAGAAAACATGAAAGATAATAAGAAAAACATGGAGTTTTTGCTAGTTTGAGATGAAGATAGCTATACAGATAGATTCCTTGTCTTGTTTCCATGCACATGTGTATTGCAACCCACATTGGGTCATCTCTACCAGACCTCTTCACTATGCCCTAGTCCCCTTCCCTTAGAGGCCTCTGCCAGTTTAAGATTACTATATTTGTTTCTCTGCAGCAAGCACATCAACTACATTCAAGTTTTAGGTTTCCTTCCCTTTCCCTATTCCTCCTGTGGGCATTCTCCCCTTAGTGTGGGACCCATGCCCAATAATATTACTGCATTTGTTTTAGGTCTATAATCTGCATATGAGGAAGAACATGCAATTTTTGGCCTTCTAAGCCTGACTAACTTCACTTAAGGTGACGTTCTCCAGTTCCATCCATTTACCAGCAAATGACAGAATTTCATTCTTTGTTACTGAATGAAAATCCATTGTGTATAAATACCATATTTTCTTAACCCATTCATCGGTAGTGGGGCATCTTAGTCGTTTCCATAACCTGGCTGTTGTGAATAGTGCTGCAATAAATATGAGTGTGCAGGTACCTTTGGAATAATCTGAGTCACTTCCTTCAGGTATATCCCTAGGAGTGCTGGATCATATGACAGATCTATGTTCAGTTTTTTAAGACACCTCCATATTGTTTTCTATAGTGGTGGTACTAGCTTACATTCCCAACAGCAGTGTATGAGGGTTCCTTTCTCAACCCCACTCCTGCCCCACATCCTCAGCAACATCTGTTGTTGTTGGTTCTTGATAGTAACTATTCTAACTTCCACCAACAGGAGTGAGGTGGAATCTTAGTGTGGTTTTCATTTGCATTTCCTTTATGGCCAGGGATGGTGAGCATTTTGTCATGTGTTTTTTGGCCATTTGGACTTCTTCCTTTAAAAAAGTTCTGTTTGGTTTAGTTGCCCACTTCTTAATTGGTTCAGTGATTTTAAGGGAGTTTAGTTTTTTGAGCTCCCTGTGTATTCTGGTTATCAGTCCCTTGTCTGATGTATAGCTAGCATAGATTTTCTCCCATTCTGCATGTGGTCTCTTCAATTTAGAGACCATTTCTTT